>NW_894843.1:0-810 GCF_000209065.1 Trypanosoma cruzi | reverse complement strand
AAAAAGAATCGCGTTTTTCTCTAATGTTTTTCCTGTTTGGGGGCGGGGATCTTTGTTTTCTAGGATTGTCTCTTTTTTTGGTCTGTTCCAGGTTGGTTTTTAGGAGGCTTGATGTGCCTGCTGGGTGATCGCCGGCTTTTTTATTGGTGATTGCGTATTTTTGGCTTACCGGTGTGCCGCTCAGCGCCATTTTGTTTTACTTCTTTTCTGCTTATTGGGGCGTGTTGTTATTCGTCACGCGTCAGCACACACCGAGCAACATGTCAAAAAAAAACAAAATGCAGGCTTTTTCCCCCCTCGCGAGGGCCTCCGCAGCCACAATCCTGTGCGTGCGTGCATTCTCAGCGTTTTAAACACGGCATGTGTGTGTGCATGTGCTTGTGTGTTTGGCAGCGCCTATACTTGCGGAGCAGCTGTGCGCCCCAAGAGAGTCTGAAGAAAGCAACGGCAGAGAGAGGCAGATAGCACACACGCAAATTACTCATATCATCGCACACACACACACACACACACACGCAGCCGCGGAATGGGTGCACTCAACCACAAAATCAAAAAGGAAAACAAAACAAAAAGCCGAAGCGTGGGACGACCAGCGCACACACACTCTCATTACTCCCGTAAAGCAAAACACACACACAGAGGGAGAGAGAGAGAGGTCGCCCACTCAATGCAATAAAAACAAAACAGAAACAGTTACGGTGCTCCGTCCATGCAGCCAGGCAGGACGGCAGCGGTGCGTGTCGTGCAAAAGAGAGCACCAACGGGCCTGCATGGGTGTGCATGAATATATACAATGGGCACATTATTGTG
>NW_894842.1:0-810 GCF_000209065.1 Trypanosoma cruzi | reverse complement strand
GTGTGGAAACCATGACGTTTGATGTAGAACGCATCAGCCCACCGATTGCGAACATGTTTCGCCGACTGATGATGACTGAGGTCCCAGTCCTTGCATTTGACCGCATGCTCATTGAGGAAAATGACAGCGTCGTGCCGGACGAACTTCTTGCCCATCGCATCGGCCTTGTTCCAATTGCTGGTCCTGTGTTGAAGATGCAGTTTGTAACGGAATCGAATCAAGTAGGTTTTGATGCTCTTGATCCGCAACGTGTTTTGGTGTTTGAACTTGCTGCTGAAGGACGGCGTGATGCAAAGTCGACGAGTGTCTACAGCGGCGATCTTAAGTGGAAGCCGCTTCCAGGGCAAGAAGCGTGGGCAACTGGTGCCGACGAGGACCGTGTGTTTCTTGTCCATCCCGACATTATATTGACGAAGCTAGGGCCTGGACAGCGTTTAAAGCTGCGGGCGATTGCTCTGAAGGGCATTGGTGGTGTGCACGCGAAGTGGACCCCCGTCTCTGTCTGTTTCTACGAGCTCAAGACAAGCATTTATTTACGTGAGCCGATTCGTGGGGATTGTGCAACGAAATTACAACGCATTTGTCCTGTTGGTGTCTTTGGCGTGAACGAGGAGGGGGAGTCGGAGGTGGCGGAGGTGGAGAACTGCACGCTTTGTCGCGAGTGTCTCCGCCGTGACATGTACCCCGAAATCGCCGACAAGATTGTCGTCGAAAAGGACAAAACCCGCATGCGGTTCACCATTGAAAGTATCGGGCAGCTACACGCGTCGCAAATATTCCGGTATGCCCTCGCTTTGTTCGCCGAACGCG
>NW_894841.1:0-810 GCF_000209065.1 Trypanosoma cruzi | reverse complement strand
GCCGAGTGCAGCACCCGTGTGGCAAAGAGCTCGCGAAATTCCTCCAAGCAGCGGATAGTTCAGGGTTGTTTGGTGTCCAGTGTGTGAACACGCAAACAGATATTGACAGAGAGTGCCTCTGACTCCCACCATTCACAATCGGAAACAAAAATTTAGACCACAACGTGTGATGCAGCAGCCGCTCGAAAACTATTAGCCGAGTGCAGCACCCGTGTGGGCAAGAGCTCGCGAAATTCCTCCAAGCAGCGGATAGTTCAGGGTTGTTTGGTGTCCAGTGTGTGAACACGCAAACAGATATTGACAGAGAGTGTCTCTGACTCCCACCATTCATAATTGGAAACAAAAATTTAGACCACAACGTGTGATGCAGCGACCGCTCGAAAACGATTAGCCGAGTGCAGCACCCGTGTGGGCAAGAGCTCGCGAAATTCCTCCAAGCAGCGGATAATTCACGGTTGTTTGGTGTCCAGTGTGTGAACACGCAAACAGATATTGACAGAGAGTGTCTCTGACTCCCACCATTCATAATTGGAAACAAAAATTTAGACCACAACGTGTGATGCAGCGACCGCTCGAAAACGATTAGCCGAGTGCAGCACCCGTGTGGGCAAGAGCTCGCGAAATTCCTCCAAGCAGCGGATAGTTCAGGGTTGTTTGGTGTCCAGTGTGTGAACACGCAAACAGATATTGACAGAGAGTGCCTCTGACTCCCACCATTCACAATCGGAAACAAAAATTTAGACCACAACGTGTGATGCAGCAGCCGCTCGAAAACTATTAGCCGAGAGCAGCACCCGTGTGGGCAAGAGC
>NW_894840.1:0-810 GCF_000209065.1 Trypanosoma cruzi | reverse complement strand
TATCTGTTTGCGTGTTCACACACTGGACACCAAACAACCCTGAATTATCCGCTGCTTGGAGGAATTTCGCGAGCTCTTGCCCACACGGGTGCTGCACTCGGCTGATCGTTTTCGAGCGGCCGCTGCATCACACGTTGTGGTCCAAATTTTTGTTTCCAATTATGAATGATGGGAGTCAGAGGCACTCTCTGTCAATATCTGTTTGCGTGTTCACACACTGGACACCAAACAACCCTGAATTATCCGCTGCTTGGAGGAATTTCGCGAGCTCTTGCCCACACGGGTGCTGCACTCGGCTGATCGTTTTCGAGCGGCCGCTGCATCACACGTTGTGGTCCAAATTTTTGTTTCCAATTATGAATGATGGGAGTCAGAGGCACTCTCTGTCAATATCTGTTTGCGTGTTCACACACTGGACACCAAACAACCCTGAATTATCCGCTGCTTGGAGGAATTTCGCGAGCTCTTGCCCACACGGGTGCTGCACTCGGCTGATCGTTTTCGAGCGGCCGCTGCATCACACGTTGTGGTCCAAATTTTTGTTTCCGATTGTGAATGGTGGGGGTCAGAGGCACTCTCTGTCACTATCTGTTTGCGTGTTCACACACTGGACACCAAACAACCCTGAACTATCCGCTGCTTGGAGGAATTTCGCGAGCTCTTGCCCACACGGGTGCTGCACTCGGCTGATCGTTTTCGAGCGGCCGCTGCATCACACGTTGTGGTCCAAATTTTTGTTTCAATTATGAATGATGGGAGTCAGAGGCACTCTCTGTCAATATCTGTTTGCGTGTTCACACACTGGACACC
>NW_894839.1:0-810 GCF_000209065.1 Trypanosoma cruzi | reverse complement strand
CCGCATACGGGGCACACGAACACTCCAGCACAGCGCTACCGTCGGCACCGAAGAAAGTGGCACTTCATAAGTGTCCTTAATGTAACAGGCAGGCGGGCAATGCCGGGGGATTGACCACCCGCACCCGGCACAAACACCCGACAGAAAGAAAGTCGTGACACTAAAAATGGAGAATGAATAACCACGCGCTGCAAAGCTCGAACATTCGCATGAAGAGCATCAAACCAACGCAGAACCCCGCCTCCGCGCAGGAGGAGAATGCCACCGAGAAACAGTGCAGCGTGTGTTTCTAAAATGGCACGCACACATGCATTGATTAGCGTCACGCTGTTGCCGATTTCCCGGCGGCAGAGGGCTCAGGCCGCCGAGAAGGCGCACGTCGCTCGGCGACGACATCCCGCTGCGACCACCACCAGTTTGGTTTTGCCGTTTAGCGTGCGGGTTTCCGTGCCACAGCAATGCCTGACTGACCCGCTACCGCACGGCACGCCATGGGCATCTACCGGACATTGTGAATACCGGCCGACTGGAACTGTGCGGAGAGGCAGGTCTGCATTTACTCCGCTGTCCGGCTCCCACTTTGGGTGCCGGGCTCTCTTTCACATCTTTAATCATTGGGCCGACGTGCTCTGCGATGGTGGCTGGCGTGTGGGTCTTTGTATTTACTTGAGAAGGCACGAGGAATAGTAACAATATATATAAACAGCGCTGAATAGATATTAGTATCGACAACTATATACCTATCTGTATGTACAAACACAGTCAATAGAATATCAATTCAATAAACCAAGAAACCAAGCAATCTGTCGA
>NW_894838.1:0-810 GCF_000209065.1 Trypanosoma cruzi | reverse complement strand
TATCCGCTGCTTGGAGGAGTTTCGCGAGATCTTGCCCACAAGGGTGCTGCACTCGGCGGATCGTTTTCGAGCGGCTGCTGCACCACACGCTGTGGTCTAAATTTTTGTTTCGAATTATGAATGGTGGTGGTCAGAGGCACTCTCTTTCAATGTCTGTTTGCGTGTTCACACACTGGACGCCAAACAACCCTGAACTATCCGCTGCTTGGAGGAATGTCGCGAGATCTTGCCCACAAGGGTGCTGCAGTCGGCGGATCGTTTTCGAGTGGCTGCTGCACCACACGTTGTGGTCTAAATTTTTGTTTCGAATTATGAATGGTGGTGGTCAGAGGCACTCTCTTTCAATGTCTGTTTGCGTGTTCACACACTGAACGCCAAACAACCCTGAACTATCCGCTGCTTGGAGGAATTTCGCGAGATCTTGCCCACAAGGGTGCTGCACTCGGCAGATCGTTTTCGAGTGGCTGCTGCACCACACGCTGTGGTCTAAATTTTTGTTTCGAATTATGAATGGTGGTGGTCAGAGGCACTCTCTTTCAATGTCTGTTTGCGTGTTCACACACTGGACGCCAAACAACCCGGAACTATCCGCTGCTTGGAGGAATGTCGCAAGATCTTGCCCACAAGGGTGCTGCAGTCGGCGGATCGTTTTCGAGCGGCTGCTGCACCACACGCTGTGGTCTAAATTTTTGTTTCGAATTATGAATGGTGGTGGTCAGAGGCACTCTCTTTCAATGTCTGTTTGCGTGTTCACACACTGAACGCCAAACAACCCTGAACTATCCGCTGCTCGGAGGAATTTCGCGAGAT
>NW_894837.1:0-810 GCF_000209065.1 Trypanosoma cruzi | reverse complement strand
TCCGTCAGCTGCATCCCCTCTTCTGACCTTCACCGCATTCCTCACCGTTGCATTCAGGCAAAGGTACTCGTCGTTCCACCTCCCATCACTGGCCGCACCGGACAAAACTGCCACCAGCCCCGCCGTGGGTATAGACAAGCTGGAGAAGAAAATGTCCTTTTGCGACCAAGTACTGAGGACGGACTTGATTGTACTCAGTTCCTCCGTCAGGCGGGAAAGTGACATGACACTGCCTTCATCATTGTCCCTCTGCTGTAAAAGATGCAGATTGCCACCCGAGTACAGCAGGCTGCTGGCAAGCTCCTCCTTTTCAGCATTGTCCATGCCAACCGGTCCAACATGAAACGAGCGGTTGTTGTCCGTCACCCAAACGTAGAGCGCAGTGGCCTTATTCTCCCCCGAAACGTACCCTCTCTGTGTGTACAACATGACCTTCCTTCCCTCAATGGCCGCGGTGATGAGGGCCTCCACATGCAGGCTTAAATCCTGAGAGGCTCCCGATTGTGACTTGACCCAAATGCCCAATAGCCCCCCGATGGCCTCCGTCCACGATCTCCCCATGTCTCGCGACTCGTACACCCTCTGGCCACTCTCGCAGTCAACAATCATGAGAAGCTTTCCCTCCCACTCGGTGATGCGGGGGTTAACGCATTTCGCAGAAGAAACACTGTTTGAGAGCGCCCAGGTACTGCCGTTGTCCTTCGAATAAATGATCATGGAGTAAACGTCTTCTTCTTCACTCTTCGCCATCAGAGAAAACACAAGCGTGCCATCCTCCATCAAAACACCTGCGCCACCAGAAGCAACAAA
>NW_894836.1:0-810 GCF_000209065.1 Trypanosoma cruzi | reverse complement strand
TGCGTTTTCTTCCGCAGCCCAGAGAGTGCAAGTAAACAGGAGAAGCGGGGAGGAGTGAGGTGTCGGCACACACAGGATCCCGTCACAGAGCGAGCACAACACAACAAGACGCAAGCACACACAGGGGAAAAGAAGCAACACTGCTCAAAACCGCCAAGGGTACCGGTGCACAAGCGCCTTTGTACCCCACAGGGTGGCTGCTGTAAGGATCCCTCCGCCAACAGCACGCCCAAAGAAACAATTCGTATTCACATAAGAACAATAACAGCCAAAAAATAAAATAAAATATATACCAAAAAACATAAACAAAAAGACAAACCAAAGAGTGAAACAAAAAAAAAAAAAAAAAAAACGAACGATCGAGACAAATAATAATAACCCAGTAAATACCCATATGCAAGACCCAGAGTGTGAGCTGTGTGGATGCGCATGGGCTGCGGTGTTTGCCGTGCGCACGCCCGCATGCGGGTGATTCCTCTTGACACCAAGTGCCACCCTGCTACAATTTGCTCTCCAACATACACACACAGACAGACACACAAAGAGGGCTCTCATCCCCAGAGCAGCGCTGCCACGGCAGCAGCGAGAAAAGCACCGGCGGCCACCCAAGGCTGCGCGACGGCGCCGGCAGCGTCAATGGACCCCGATTCATTCGTCTCATTCTCCTGTGCGGCCACCACCAGCTGGAGGCACAGCAGAACGCACACAACGAGGGCCACGGCGAAGCGGTTGAGACGGGTGGCGGACATGGTATCCTTGCGAATTATTGCAATGGTTGCTTTTGCTGATCTTGCCTGCGTTTTCTTCCGC
>NW_894835.1:0-810 GCF_000209065.1 Trypanosoma cruzi | reverse complement strand
CCAAACACACAAGCACATGCACACACACATGCCGTGTTTAAAACGCTGAGAATGCACGCACGCACAGGATTGTGGCTGCCGAGGCCCTCGCGAGGGGGGAAAAGCCTGCATTTTGTTTTTTTTTGACATGTTGCTCGGTGTGTGCTGACGCGTGACGAATAACAACACGCCCCAATAAGCGGAAAAGAAGTAAAACAAAATGGCGCTGAGCGGCACACCGGTAAGCCAAAAATACGCAATCACCAATAAAAAAGCCGGCGATCACCCAGCAGGCACATCAAGCCTCCTAAAAACCAACCTGGAACAGACAAAAAAAAAGAGACAATCATAGAAAACAAAGATCCCCGCCCCCAAACAGGAAAAACATTAAAGAAAACGCGATTCTTTTTTTTGTCCTTACTGCCGGGGTTGGCCGCTGCAAGAAATAAAAAATGGTAGGGCGGTGGCCCCGGACGTTGGATACAGGACGACGTGTCGAATTATCCAAGTTGCAGCGGCTGCCCCGGACGTTGGATACAACACGACGAATCGTAGTAACCACGCTGCGGCTGCGGCCCCGTACGAGAGATATATGACGAACTTATCGTAGTAACCACGCTGCGGCGGCGCACCCTAAACATGTCGTTTTCGTTTTCCAGGGGACAACGCAAATGTGCTCGATTGTTCGAAGATCGAAATTAATACTTTACGTGAAAAGGGGTCGCGCGACCGCATTTTTATAGCTCAGTGGCAAACACGCTCACAATGTCATCCGGGGACGCGGGTTCGATTCCCGCAGAAGCCTAAGTTTTTTCCATTTTTTTTTGAATT
>NW_894834.1:0-810 GCF_000209065.1 Trypanosoma cruzi | reverse complement strand
GAAACAAAAATTTAGACCACAGCGTGTGGTGCAGCGGCCACTCGAAAACGATCCGCCGACTGCAGCACCCCTGTGGGCAAGGTCTCGCGAAATACCTCCAAGCAGCGGATAGTTCAGGGTTGTTTGGTGTCCAGTGTGTGAACACGCAAACAGACATTGAAAGAGAGTGTCTCTGACCACCACCATTCATAATTCGAAACAAAAACATAGACCACAGCGTGTGGTGCAGCGGCCGCTCGAAAACGATCCGCCGACTGCAGCACCCATGTGGGCAAGGTCTCGCGAAATACCTCCAAGCAGCGGATAGTTCAGGGTTGTTTGGCGTCCAGTGTGTGAACACGCAAACAGATAGTGACAGAGAGTGTCTCTGACCACCACCATTCATAATTCGAAACAAAAATTTAGACCACAGCGTGTGGTGCAGCAGCCACTCGAAAACGATCCGCCGACTGCAGCACCCTTGTGGGCAAGATCTCGCGACATTCCTCCAAGCAGCGGATAGTTCAGGGTTGTTTGGCGTCCAGTGTGTGAACAAGCAAACAGATAGTGACAGAGAGTGTCTCTGACTCCCACCATTCATAATTCGAAACAAAAATTTAGACCACAGCGTGTGGTGCAGCAGCCACTCGAAAACGATCCGCCGACTGCAGCACCCTTGTGGGCAAGATCTCGCGACATTCCTCCAAGCAGCGGATAGTTCAGGGTTGTTTGGTGTCCAGTGTGTGAACAAGCAAACAGATAGTGAAAGAGAGTGTCTCTGACCACCACCATTCATAATTCGAAACAAAAATTTAGACCACAGCGTGGGGC
>NW_894833.1:0-810 GCF_000209065.1 Trypanosoma cruzi | reverse complement strand
TGACTCCCACCATTCACAATCGGAAACAAAAATTTGGACCACAACGTGTGATGCAGCGGCCGCTCGAAAACGATCAGCCGAGTGCAGCACCCGTGTGGGCAAGAGCTCGCGAAATTCCTCCAAGCAGCGGATAGTTCAGGGTTGTTTGGTGTCCAGTGTGTGAACACGCAAACAGATATTGACAGAGAGTGTCTCTGACTCCCACCATTCACAATCGGAAACAAAAATTTGGACCACAACGTGTGCTGCAGCAGCCGCTCGAAAACGATCAGCCGAGTGCAGCACCCTTGTGGGCAAGAGCTCGCGAAATTCCTCCAAGCAGCGGATAGTTCAGGGTTGTTTGGTGTCCAGTGTGTGAACACGCAAACAGATATTGACAGAGAGTGTCTCTGACTCCCACCATTCACAATCGGAAACAAAAATTTGGACCACAACGTGTGATGCAGCGGCCGCTCGAAAACGATCAGCCGAGTGCAGCACCCGTGTGGGCAAGAGCTCGCGAAATTCCTCCAAGCAGCGGATAGTTCAGGGTTGTTTGGTGTCCAGTGTGTGAACACGCAAACAGATATTGACAGAGAGTGCCTCTGACTCCCACCATTCATAATTGGAAAAAAAAATTTGGACCACAACGTGTGATGCAGCAGCCGCTCGAAAACGATCAGCCGAGTGCAGCACCCTCGTGGGCAAGAGCTCGCGAAATTCCTCCAAGCAGCGGATAGTTCAGGGTTGTTTGGTGTCCAGTGTGTGAACACGCAAACAGATATTGACAGAGAGTGCCTCTGACTCCCACCATTCACAATTGGAAACAAA
>NW_894832.1:0-810 GCF_000209065.1 Trypanosoma cruzi | reverse complement strand
ACTATCCGCTGCTTGGAGGAATTTCGCGAGCTCTTGCCCACACGGGTGCTGCACTCGGCTGATCGTTTTCGAGCGGCCGCTGCATCACACGTTGTGGTCCAAATTTTTGTTTCCGATTGTGAATGGTGGGAGTCAGAGGCACTCTCTGTCAATATCTGTTTGCGTGTTCACACACTGGACACCAAACAACCCTGAACTATCCGCTGCTTGGAGGATTTTCGCGAGCTCTTGCCCACACGGGTGCTGCACTCGGCTGATCGTTTTCGAGCGGCTGCTGCATCACACGTTGTGGTCCAAATTTTTGTTTCCGATTGTGAATGGTGGGAGTCAGAGACACTCTCTGTCAATATCTGTTTGCGTGTTCACACACTGGACACCAAACAACCCTGAACTATCCGCTGCTTGGAGGAATTTCGCGAGCTCTTGCCCACGAGGGTGCTGCACTCGGCTGATCGTTTTCGAGCGGCTGCTGCATCACACGTTGTGGTCCAAATTTTTGTTTCCAATTATGAATGGTGGGAGTCAGAGGCACTCTCTGTCAATATCTGTTTGCGTGTTCACACACTGGACACCAAACAACCCTGAATTATCCGTTGCTTGGAGGAATTTCGCGAGCTCTTGCCCACACGGGTGCTGCACTCGGCTGATCGTTTTCGAGCGGCCGCTGCATCACACGTTTTGGTCCAAATTTTTGTTTCCGATTGTGAATGGTGGGAGTCAGAGGCACTCTCTGTCACTATCTGTTTGCGTGTTCACACACTGGACACCAAACAACCCTGAATTATCCGCTGCTTGGAGGAATTTCGCGAG
>NW_894831.1:0-810 GCF_000209065.1 Trypanosoma cruzi | reverse complement strand
CAGAACAAAAACAAATTGAAACCCACACAAAATACCGCGGCATCCTCTTCAAGACATGCTCTTCGTCCGCAGCACCTGGTATTGTTGCAACCGCCAGCCATCGAGCGCGTCCGTGAACGTGGTGGTGGTGGCGCGGAAGTGGGGTGGTGAGTGCGTCAGTTGCCAGTAGTCAAGGCGTCGTTTCTCGCTCACGTGGGTCGGCATTGCAGAATAAAGAGCGGCATCATGCGCGCACGGCATGCACAAGGGCAAAAGGGAGGAACAAAGAAGCACGGTGGCGGCACTCAGCCACGGGGGACAAGGGTCCACATCGACTCTGCGGTCGGTTGACCTTCAGACGTCCGGTTTGTAATCACGCCGCCGCCGCGCACTTCGTGTGTCTGCAGGAGACTGGGGGATGGAGGGAGGGAAGAGAGAGGCGGTGCGGCCCGCATCGATCCCGGTTGGGTGTGACAACGGTGAGGTCATCTCGTCAGATCGCCGGCAGCAAAGACGGTCGCCGTCAGCGGCGGTCAGTGCCTTCCTTCTCCCACCGCAGCGCCACTCCACCGACGCCGTCGCCCGCCTCCTCCCCACCGACACAACGAGGAGACAACAGCAGGAGATGTAACGCCCGCAACGATCAGGCTGCCGCAGAGTCTCGTTGCAGCCGCCATGACCAGACGAGTGGGATGCAAACAAAAAGAAAAAACAAAAAACAATTGCCCCCTCAAGCATCTCAGCACAAAGTGGAAGCACAGCAGCCGGCACACAAGGCGCAACGCCGTTCAGTGGCTACCAGCACTCACCCTCAGTTACGCGGCAACATGA
>NW_894830.1:0-810 GCF_000209065.1 Trypanosoma cruzi | reverse complement strand
GTGAACACGCAAACATACATTGAAGGAGAGTGCCTCTGACTCCCGCCATTCATAATTCGAAACAAAAACATAGACCACAAACGTGTGGTGCAGCAGCCGCTCGAAAACGATCCGCCGACTGCAGCACCATTGTGGGCAAGAGCTCGCGAAATTCCTCCAAGCAGCGGATAATTCCGGGTTGTTTGGTGTCCAGTGTGTGAACACGCAAACATACATTGAAAGAGAGTGTCTCTGACTCCCGCCATTCATAGTTGGAAACAAAAACATAGACCACAACGTGTGGTGCAGCAGCCGCTCGAAAACGATCCGCCGAGTGCAGCACCATTGTGGGCAAGAGCTCGCGAAATTCCTCCAAGCAGCGGATAGTTCAGGGTTGTTTGGTGTCCAGTGTGTGAACACGCAAACATACATTGAAAGAGAGTGCCTCTGACTCCCGCCATTCATAATTCGAAACAAAAACATAGACCACAACGTGTGGTGCAGCAGCCGCTCGAAAACGATCCGCCGACTGCAGCACCATTGTGGGCAAGAGCTCGCGAAATTCCTCCAAGCAGCGGATAATTCCGGGTTGTTTGGTGTCCAGTGTGTGAACACGCAAACATACATTGAAAGAGAGTGCCTCTGACTCCCGCCATTCATAATTCAAAACAAAAATTTAGAGCACAGCGTGTGGTGCAGCAGCCGCTCGAAAACGATCCGCCGAGTGCAGCACCATTGTGGGCAGGAGCTCGCGAAATTCCTCCAAGCAGCGGATAGTTCAGGGTTGTTTGGTGTCCTAGTGTGTGAACACGCAAACATACATGAAAGAGA
>NW_894829.1:0-810 GCF_000209065.1 Trypanosoma cruzi | reverse complement strand
TGAAATCGGCTTCCCCGTTTGTGCATCCCAACTTCAAGTCGTACTGCAGTCCCATTCCTGTTGACATGGATGGAGACGGCAAGACGGAGTGGCTTGTTGCCATGTACACCGGCGAGCTGATGGTGTTTGGTGATGATGGAAAGGCACGTGGGGCGATACAAGTGCCAGCGCTGCCCATCAAGAAGAACTGGATGAAAAGAAATCTCACCGGAGAGGAGGCTGTAAATCTTAAACTCCAACCTGTGCGACCGTCAGCGGAATATTTTGATCGCATCTTGCGTGCACGACGAATGGTGGACATGACGCCGCATTTTCCCAAAATGCGTCAGAAGACTGGCGACGGGAATCGCGGAGATGCCGCTGCCGCGTTGGGGGAATCGAGGCCACCCACGGCAATGCCGCGTCGTCACCTTGCGAATGTCGATTTGGAAGAAGAAGAAGAAAACAATGAACAAGGCGACGAAAGGCACGACGTTGGTACAATGCCCAGAGCAGAAGGAGAAGAGAGAGAAATGGACCTCTTCTTCGACGAAGACGAAGAGGATGTCAATGATGAAGGGGCCCTGTTGGAAAGTATGGAAAAGCAGCACGGCATCGGCGCTGAAGGCTGGTTAAGTGCGGAGGCCAAGGCGTCGATGGAGATGTTGTACCACCCGGAGCTGTACAAGAGCAGCGTGAACTACGAAGGCGAGAAGGATGCCTTTAATTTCCGCAACATCCGCAACCCGACAACGGTGGTTGTTGCCGAGGACGAGGTGGCGGTAGATCCCCACATTATGTCCACACCGGTGATTGTGGATGCCGACGGTG
>NW_894828.1:0-810 GCF_000209065.1 Trypanosoma cruzi | reverse complement strand
TGTGATGTAGCAGCCGCTCGAAAACGATCAGCCGAGTGCAGCACCCGTGTGGGCAAGAGCTCGCGAAAATCCTCCAACCAGCGGATAGTTCAGGGTTGTTTGGTGTCCAGTGTGTGAACACGCAAACAGATATTGACAGAGAGTGCCTCTGACTCCCACCATTCACAATCGGAAACAAAAATTTGGACCACAACGTGTGATGCAGCAGCCGCTCGAAAACGATCAGCCGAGTGCAGCACCCGTGTGGGCAAGAGCTCGCGAAAATCCTCCAAGCAGCGGATAGTTCAGGGTTGTTTGGTGTCCAGTGTGTGAACACGCAAACAGATATTGACAGAGAGTGCCTCTGACTCCCAGCATTCACAATCGGAAACAAAAATTTAGACCACGACGTGTGATGTAGCAGCCGCTCGAAAACGATCAGCCGAGTGCAGCACCCGTGTGGGCAAGAGCTCGCGAAATTCCCCCAAGCAGCGGATAATTCAGGGTTGTTTGGCGTCCAGTGTGTGAACACGCAAACAGATATTGACAGAGAGTGCCTCTGACCCCCACCATTCATAATTGGAAACAAAAATTTAGACCACGACGTGTGATGCAGCAGCCGCTCGAAAACGATCAGCCGAGTGCAGCACCCGTGTGGGCAAGAGCTCGCGAAATTCCCCCAAGCAGCGGATAATTCAGGGTTGTTTGGCGTCCAGTGTGTGAACACGCAAACAGATATTAACAGAGAGTGCCTCTGACCCCCATCATTCATAATTGGAAACAAAATTTAGGACACGACGTGTGATGCAGCAGCCGCTCGAAAACGATCAG
>NW_894827.1:0-810 GCF_000209065.1 Trypanosoma cruzi | reverse complement strand
CGTTTTCGAGTGGCTGCTGCACCACCACGCTGTGGTCTAAATTTTGTTTCGAATTATGAATGGTAGTGTTCAGAGACACTCTCTTTCAATGTCTGTTTGCGTGTTCACACACTGGACGCCAAACAACCCTGAACTATCCGCTGCTTGGAGGAATTTCGCGAGCTCCTGCCCACAGGGGTGCTGCACTCGGCGGATCGTTTTCGAGTGGCTGCTGCACCACACGCTGTGGTCTAAATTTTTGTTTCGAATTATGAATGGTGGTGGTCAGAGACACTCTCTTTCAATGTCTGTTTGCGTGTTCACACACTGAACGCCAAACAACCCGGAACTATCCGCTGCTTGGAGGAATTTCGCGAGATCCTGCCCACAACGGTGCTGCACTCGGCGGATCGTTTTCGAGCGGCTGCTGCACCACACGCTGTGGTCTAAATTTTGTTTCGAATTATGAATGGTGGTGGTCAGAGACACTCTCTTTCAATGTCTGTTTGCGTGTTCACACACTGAACGCCAAACAACCCGGAACTATCCGCTGCTTGGAGGAATTTCGCGAGATCCTGCCCACAACGGTGCTGCACTCGGCGGATCGTTTTCGAGCGGCTGCTGCACCACACGCTGTGGTCTAAATTTTGTTTCGAATTATGAATGGTAGTGGTCAGAGACACTCTCTTTCAATGTCTGTTTGCGTGTTCACACACTGAACGCCAAACAACCCGGAACTATCCGCTGCTTGGAGGAATTTCGCGAGCTCTTGCCCACAACGGAGCTGCACTCGGCGGATCGTTTTCGAGTGGCTGCTGCACCACACGCTGT
>NW_894826.1:0-810 GCF_000209065.1 Trypanosoma cruzi | reverse complement strand
CGCTCCTTCGGGTCGTTGCGTAGACAGGCTCTAATAAAGTCTTTGGCGTCTCCAGAAATTTGGTGTGGCACCTGCTCCTCTAATCGACCCTTCATGATGGCAAACATCACTGCCATGTGGTTGTCTAAATTCCAAAAGGGTGGGTGAGCTGTCAGCATCTCCAAGACGCAGCAACCCACCGACCATATATCGGCCATGCAGGTATGACCACTACAGGCAATTACCTCTGGTGCCATGAAATTCGGGGTGCCAGCCACACTGTCTGTCACAAGCGTCGTTTGTAACTCTTTACTTGTGCCGAAATCTCCCACTTTAAGAACACCATCCTCCGTCAGAAACAAGTTATCACCTTTTAAGTCACGATGCACAATGCGTCTTTGGTGAAGGTAATCCAATCCCTCCAGTAATTGTCGGGTGTAATGCCGAGTCTCATCCTCGGAAAAGGGGCCATTGGTACGAAGCTTTTGCGCAATCGTACCACCACCAACGTATTCCATATAAATCAGTAATGCACTGCAGGATTCGTCACGCCTGGCGGAATAGTAGCTGACGATGTGCTTATGGTTTAACTTTCGCATCACTCTTATCTCCCGCTCCAATGCACGAAGCTGCTTCTCCACATCCTTGCTAATATCTGCGGTCACAAGAATTTCTTTTATGGCGAGGGGAAGGCCTGTGTCAAGGTCCACAGCGCGAAATATGTCACCGTACCCGCCACGGCCGATACGTTCCTCACGTCGCACGTTTACAATCCTTCGCCCCCGTCCAACCTCCACGGCGTTGGAGCCGTCACCAGTCGCAATAAGGTGA
>NW_894825.1:0-810 GCF_000209065.1 Trypanosoma cruzi | reverse complement strand
TCTTTTTTGGCGAGTTTGATAATGGCCGGAATAAACACATCGTGTTGAGCACAGCGAATATAAAGGGTGGTGTAGGCTCCGCGTCCAATCCCACGACAATTGAGAGCGGCAATAGGGCGTTTCTTCGTGCGGGAAGC
Source organism: Trypanosoma cruzi (assembly GCF_000209065.1). NCBI lineage: Eukaryota > Euglenozoa > Kinetoplastea > Trypanosomatida > Trypanosomatidae > Trypanosoma > Trypanosoma cruzi. The sequence continues at coordinate 673 of NW_894825.1, read as the reverse complement.
TAGCAAAAGTTTGGTACGAATGGTGGGTTCAATTGGGCGTTGAGGGACCGTAATGTTTAACTGGTTGTGGGTGAATTCACGCAGCCCAATGACGGCAGACGGAGCGAGCTGATCCACTGGTGTGAACCCAAATTGCTGTGATCACAGATCATTCCCGAGACTCACGAACGCGGCGCGAATGGATTGATGGGTTTTGGCGGCTCAGGTGTTTTGGTGAATGGCACGCTTGTGTCCCCGTGATTGCGTATAATGACGAAAAAGACGATTTCTCCATGATCATCTGTTCGACGGACGGCGGCAGCAGCTGAGTGCTTTCAAGGGGCATTTTTCCTGTGGACTCCATTGACCTTCTCATTGCCGAGTGGGAACAGGGACAACTTCTCGTGATTACTCATTGCTATGGGAGCCGGTACTGCAGAGTGCACGAGTCACGTGACAAGGGGACAATGTGGGTGGAATTACCCGGGGCAATTGCAGGCGTTTGGGCCAATTCACAATCGGGTCGTTGGGACATGAGCTTGCGTGTGGGAGCCATTGCCACTGCGACCGTTGGAGGAAGGAGCGTCGTGCTGTAGGCTTGGAAAGTGGGCTCCCCGTGGTGGGAGAGTGAGGCCCATGTGCTCTACGTTTGGGTGACTGGCAGCAACCGCGTGTTTTGTGTTGGACTCGGCTT
>NW_894824.1:0-810 GCF_000209065.1 Trypanosoma cruzi | reverse complement strand
TTGCCCCGGGCGCGCTTCGTATTTTCATCAAAGCGGTGGAGCTTCACGAGGCCATCAAAGGCACGGCTAGCAAACCCACGACCGTCGGAAAAGAAAGAGACGGCGTTAATGGTACCAAAGTGGCAACGCACCTGACCAAGCTGCTTTTCATGCACCTTGTGGTAGAACTTCACCTCAAAGCTGGTCTGGCCACCTTGTGTCGTCACATCCTGCGCCTCCATGCCACCTCCCAGAATGACATGGTCGCCGCATGGAGAGATGGACGCATCGTTCACCGGCACGTCGCTCCTGTATGTCTGGATGACCGACATGTCGCGGGAATCTAACAGACGGGCCGTCTTGTCCTTAGAGGCGGTGATGAGAGTGTAGTAGTTGCAGTCAAATCCGATGCGATTAACAGTTTCCTCATGTGGCTGTTGCGTGCGAATGGTGCGCATTGTCTCCACGTCGAGAATTGCCACGGAGCCGTCGGACATGGAGTAGTAAATTGTGTCGTTCGTTGGACCCCACACCGCAAACGTGATATCGTCGCCCTCCGAAACAAACTCAGCGCAGGGATTAAAAGCTGTCTTGACGGGATGCACAATGTAGTCCTCCTTCGGCACGGCAAAGGGCAGGTTGTACAGCTGAATTGCCGACTTCTCGCCCATCTTCCTGGAGGTGCTCACCATCACTTTGCTGTCGTCATGCGCAAAGCCAACGGCACGAGCAGGGCTCTTGAGCATGATGTTCGCCAATTCATCCCCGCTCTCTACGCACCACAACTTGGCCTTGAAGTCCATACCGCCAGTCACAAGCAGCGTGGAGTAA
>NW_894823.1:0-809 GCF_000209065.1 Trypanosoma cruzi | reverse complement strand
CGGGACGACGTGTCGAATTATCCAAGTTGCAGCGGCTGCCCCGGACGTTAGATACGGGACGACGTGTCGAATTATCCAAGTTGCAGCGGCTGCCCCGGACGTTAGATACAGCACGACGTGTCGAATTATCCAAGCTGCAGCGGTGGCCTCGGGCGTTAGATATATGACGACTTACAGTAGTAACCACGCTGCGGCTGCGCATCCTAAACACGTCTTTTTCGTTTTCCAGGGGACAACGCAAATGTGCTCGATTGTTCGAAGATCGACATTAATACTTTACGTGAAAAGGAGTCGCGCGACCGCATTTTTTTAGCTCAGTGGCAAACACGCTCACAATGTCATCCGGGGACGCGGGTTCGATTCCCGCAGAAGCCTAAGTTTTTTCCATTTTTTTTTTTTTTGAATTCTTGTTTCATATTGCTTTTTAAACTTCTGGTTTGCAGGACGGTGTGCGAGTTCTGCAATCGCACTGATTCCATCTGTTTCGTGGTTTGTGCGGCTGCGGCTGCGGTGGTGGCCGCGTGAGAGTGAGTGTGAGAGAGCCATGCACCGCCCGCATACACACACTTCCTTCTCTCTCTGTGTGTGTGTCCCCTTGCATGGACTCTCGTCGTCGCCTCACCCCACGAAGCACACACAATAATGTGCCCATTGTATATATGCATGCACACCCATGCAGGCCCGTTGGTGCTCTCTTTTGCACGACACGCACCGCTGCCGTCCTGCCTGGCTGCATGGGCGGAAAACCGTAACTGTTTCTGTTTTGTTTTCATTGCATTGAGTGGGCGACCTCTCTCTCTCTTCCCCTG
>NW_894822.1:0-809 GCF_000209065.1 Trypanosoma cruzi | reverse complement strand
TCCCACCATTCATAATTGGAAACAAAAATTTGGACCACAACGTGTGATGCAGCAGCCGCTCGAAAACGATCAGCCGAGTGCAGCACCCGTGTGGGCAAGAGCTCGCGAAATTCCTCCAAGCAGCGGATAGTTCAGGGTTGTTTGGTGTCCAGTGTGTGAACACGCAAACAGATGGTGACAGAGTGTGTCTCTGACTCCCACCATTCATAATCGGAAACAAAAATTTGGACCACAACGTGTGATGCAGCAGCCGCTCGAAAACGATCAGCCGAGTGCAGCACCCGTGTGGGCAAGAGCTCGCGAAATTCCTCCAAGCAGCGGATAGTTCAGGGTTGTTTGGTGTCCAGTGTGTGAACACGCAAACAGATATTGACAGAGAGTGTCTCTGACTCCCACCATTCACAATCGGAAACAAAAATTTGGACCACAACGTGTGATGCAGCAGCCGCTCGAAAACGATCAGCCGAGTGCAGCACCCTCGTGGGCAAGAGCTCGCGAAATTCCTCCAAGCAGCGGATAGTTCAGGGTTGTTTGGTGTCCAGTGTGTGAACACGCAAACAGATATTGACAGAGAGTGTCTCTGACTCCCACCATTCACAATCGGAAACAAAAATTTGGACCACAACGTGTGATGCAGCAGCCGCTCGAAAACGATCAGCCGAGTGCAGCACCCGTGTGGGCAAGAGCTCGCGAAATTCCTCCAAGCAGCGGATAGTTCAGGGTTGTTTGGTGTCCAGTGTGTGAACACGCAAACAGATATTGACAGAGTGTGTCTCAGACTCCCACCATTCACAATCGGAAACAAAAAT
>NW_894821.1:0-809 GCF_000209065.1 Trypanosoma cruzi | reverse complement strand
CCTCTGCTGTGCGTGCGTGTGCGCCACGGCTCAGGAGGAGGGGCAGTATGATGTTGCTGTTGTCGAGGCTGGGGAGGGCCAGGATCAAACTACAACCACCACCACCACAACAACTACTACTACGACGACCACCACCACCACCAATGCACCCGCCAAGGACACGACGACCACCACCACCACCAATGCACCCGCCAAGGACACGACCACCACCACCACCACCAATGCACCCGCCAAGAACACAACCACCTCCAAGGCACCGACTCCTGGCGACGGGAGCGGCCTCGGCGGCCCTTTGTGGGTTCAGGTGCCGCTGCTGCTGCTTGTCATTGCCGCTGTGGCGACCGCCGGTGCTGCGTGCTGAGGACGGGGCGGGGCGCGTGCGCCGCTCTCGGCGTGACCCACCGAGAGGTGCGCCGCGTATATTTGAGCACCCTGCAGCGGTGTGGATGTATATATGCCATTGTCTTTGGTTGTGCGTGCTTGGCGTATCTTCCGCCGTTTGTTTTGCGCCTGGTTCTTCCGGGTGTGACCATCTTTTGTTTTGGCTGCCGTTGCGTGCTGGCCCCGTGCCGCCTGCCCGTGCATTCTCTGCGACGGCCGCGCGCTGATGTACATCTCCTACCGCCGCCCCGCCACTTGTGGGGGGAAGCGTCGGTGCGATTTTATTTTTATTTTTACTTTTTTTTTGGTTTGTGTTCGTTCGTACGTTTTCGGCGCTGACTGTGTGTGTGCGTGTGTGCTGGTGTCCCTGCGGCGTGGCGTGGCTGCTCAGCCGTGTCTCGATCCAACTCCCCCGCTGTCTCTGTGTG
>NW_894820.1:0-809 GCF_000209065.1 Trypanosoma cruzi | reverse complement strand
CAAAGATCCCCCGCCCCCAAACAGGAAAAACATTAAAGAAAACGCGATTCTTTTTTTTGTCCTTACTGCCGGGGTTGGCCGCCGCAAGAAATAAAAAATGGTAGGGCGGTGGCCCCGGACGCTAGATACAGGACGACGTGTCGAATTATCCAAGTTGCAGCGGCTGCCCCGGACGTTAGATACGGGACGACGTGTCGAATTATCCAAGTTGCAGCGGCTGCCCCGGACGTTAGATACAGCACGACGTGTCGAATTATCCAAGCTGCAGCGGTGGCCTCGGGCGTTAGATATATGACGACTTACAGTAGTAACCACGCTGCGGCTGCGCATCCTAAACACGTCTTTTTCGTTTTCCAGGGGACAACGCAAATGTGCTCGATTGTTCGAAGATCGACATTAATACTTTACGTGAAAAGGAGTCGCGCGACCGCATTTTTTTAGCTCAGTGGCAAACACGCTCACAATGTCATCCGGGGACGCGGGTTCGATTCCCGCAGAAGCCTAAGTTTTTTCCATTTTTTTTTTTTTTGAATTCTTGTTTCATATTGCTTTTTAAACTTCTGGTTTGCAGGACGGTGTGCGAGTTCTGCAATCGCACTGATTCCATCTGTTTCGTGGTTTGTGCGGCTGCGGCTGCGGTGGTGGCCGCGTGAGAGTGAGTGTGAGAGAGCCATGCACCGCCCGCATACACACACTTCCTTCTCTCTCTGTGTGTGTGTCCCCTTGCATGGACTCTCGTCGTCGCCTCACCCCACGAAGCACACACAATAATGTGCCCATTGTATATATGCATGCACACCCATGCAGGC
>NW_894819.1:0-809 GCF_000209065.1 Trypanosoma cruzi | reverse complement strand
CGGGTGCTGCACTCGGCTGATCGTTTTCGAGCGGCTGCTGCATCACACGCTGTGGTCCAAATTTTTGTTTCCGATTGTGAATGGTGGGAGTCAGAGGCAGTCTCTGTCAATATCTGTTTGCGTGTTCACACACTGGACACCAAACAACCCTGAACTATCCGCTGCTTGGAGGAATTTCGCGAGCTCTTGCCCACACGGGTGCTGCACACGGCTGATCGTTTTCGAGCGGCGGCTGCATCACACGTTGTGGTCCAAATTTTTGTTTCCGATTGTGAATGGTGGGAGTCAGAGGCAGTCTCTGTCAATATCTGTTTGCGTGTTCATACACTGGACACCAAACAACCCTGAACTATCCGCTGCTTGGAGGAATTTCGCGAGCTCTTGCCCACACGGGTGCTGCACTCGGCTGATCGTTTTCGAGCGGCTGCTGCATCACACGTTGTGGTCTAAATTTTTGTTTCCAATTGTGAATGGTGGGAATCAGAGACACTCTCTTTCAATATCTGTTTGCGTGTTCACACACTGGACACCAAACAACCCTGAATTATCCGCTGCTTGGAGGAATTTCGCGAGCTCTTGCCCACACGGGTGCTGCACTCGGCTGATCGTTTTCGAGCGGCTGCTGCATCACACGTTGTGGTCTAAATTTTTGTTTCCAATTGTGAATGGTGGGAATCAGAGACACTCTCTTTCAATATCTGTTTGCGTGTTCACACACTGGACACCAAACAACCCTGAATTATCCGCTGCTTGGAGGAATTTCGCGAGCTCTTGCCCACACGGGTGCTGCACTCGGCTGATCGTTTTCG
>NW_894818.1:0-809 GCF_000209065.1 Trypanosoma cruzi | reverse complement strand
GGTGGGAGTCAGAGACACTCTCTGTCAATATCTGTTTGCGTGTTCACACACTGGACACCAAACAACCCTGAATTATCCGCTGCTTGGAGGAATTTCGCGAGCTCTTGCCCACACGGGTGCTGCACTCGGCTGATCGTTTTCGAGCGGCCGCTGCATCACACGTTGTGGTCCAAATTTTTGTTTCCGATTGTGAATGGTGGGAGTCAGAGACACTCTCTGTCAATATCTGTTTGCGTGTTCACACACTGGACACCAAACAACCCTGAACTATCCGCTGCTTGGAGGAATTTCGCGAGCTGTTGCCCACACGGGTGCTGCACTCGGCTGATCGTTTTCGAGCGGCCGCTGCATCACACGTTGTGGTCCAAATTTTTGTTTCCGATTGTGAATGGTGGGAGTCAGAGACACTCTCTGTCAATATCTGTTTGCGTGTTCACACACTGGACACCAAACAACCCTGAACTATCCGCTGCTTGGAGGAATTTCGCGAGCTGTTGCCCACACGGGTGCTGCACTCGGCTGATCGTTTTCGAGCGGCCGCTGCATCACACGTTGTGGTCCAAATTTTTGTTTCCGATTGTGAATGGTGGGAGTCAGAGACACTCTCTGTCAATATCTGTTTGCGTGTTCACACACTGGACACCAAACAACCCTGAACTATCCGCTGCTTGGAGGAATTTCGCGAGCTGTTGCCCACACGGGTGCTGCACTCGGCTGATCGTTTTCGAGCGGTTGCTGCATCACACGTTGTGGCCCAAATTTTTGTTTCCGATTGTGAATGGTGGAGTCAGAGGCACTCTCTTTCAATG
>NW_894817.1:0-809 GCF_000209065.1 Trypanosoma cruzi | reverse complement strand
TTAAGGTTCTGAACCTTTCGCGACTTCTCCATTGCAAGAGCAATAAGGCCACCCGATATAGCTGTGGCACAGAGCACCTGTGAGCGTGTGTAGCGTTTCTCCAAGAAAAAGTAGCCGGCCAACATATTCAACAAAAGTGACGATGACCTAAACGTTGCGTGAAGAGGCACAGAGATGTATAATCCAAATACCAAGTTGCTGCTCACAGACATGAGCCAGGAGGAGGATGCAAGAATGAGTTTGTGTGATGTCAGTATTCGCATTGGTCGTAAACGTATGCGTAACCAGCCTCCACCACGCGAGGAGTCAAAAAAGTTGGACACAAGAAAAATGGAAAGAAGTGAAACAACTACGTACTGGACAAACGTCATGGCATACAAAGTGTTGGGGCTTCTCACTATAATAAGTTCTAGTAAAAATACATTTGCCTGGCAGCCACCCAAAACACCACATATTGCCAATGCGGCGTCTGACATGGTGTTAGCTTTTCTCGTTGAAGCATTTCAAGGAAGAAAAAAAAAAAAAAAAGGTCGCTCTGTGGGGAGTAAAAGAAAGCGAGTGGCACGCAAAAACAAAAAAAGACTCCCGCAAGAAGCGAACGTGAGATGTTCCAAACAACTGGGACCAGAAAAAAAAAAAAAAAAAAGAAGAAACAATAAGCACACACCCACAAATACGCACAATAGAGCAAGAAGAGATGTAACCGTAGAACTTTCACAAAAAAAAAAAAAAAAAAAAAAAACGTCAACGAAAACTAAAACTTCTTAATTTCGAGTATCCCACTTCATTTCATTCCTAGTCAAAGAAAA
>NW_894816.1:0-809 GCF_000209065.1 Trypanosoma cruzi | reverse complement strand
CATTCATAATTCGCAACAAAAATTTAGACCACAGCATGTGGTGCAGCAGCCGCTCGAAAACGATCCGCCGACTGCAGCACCACTGTGGGCAAGATCTCGCGAAATTCCTCCAAGCAGCGGATAATTCAGGGTTGTTTGGTGTCCGGAGTGTGAACACGCAAACAGACATTGAAAGAGAGTGTCTCTGACCACCACCATTCATAATTCGCAACAAAAATTTAGACCACAGCATGTGGTGCAGCAGCCGCTCGAAAACGATCCGCCGAGTGCAGCACCCCTGTGGGCAAGATCTCGCGAAATTCCTCCAAGCAGCGGATAGTTCAGGGTTGTTTGGTGTCCAGTGTGTGAACACGCAAACAGACATTGAAAGAGAGTGTCTCTGACCCCCACCATTCATAATTCGCAACAAAAATTTAGACCACAGCATGTGGTGCAGCAGCCGCTCGAAAACGATCCGCCGACTGCAGCACCACTGTGGGCAAGATCTCGCGAAGTTCCTCCAAGCAGCGGATAGTTCAGGGTTGTTTGGTGTCCAGTGTGTGAACACGCAAACAGACATTGAAAGAGAGTGTCTCTGACCACCACCATTCATAATTCGCAACAAAAATTTAGACCACAGCATGTGGTGCAGCAGCCGCTCGAAAACGATCCGCCGAGTGCAGCACCACTGTGGGCAAGATCTCGCGAAGTTCCTCCAAGCAGCGGATAGTTCAGGGTTGTTTGGTGTCCAGTGTGTGAACACGCAAACAGCCATTGAAAGAGAGTGTCTCTGACCACCACCATTCATAATTCGCAACAAAAATTTAGAC
>NW_894815.1:0-809 GCF_000209065.1 Trypanosoma cruzi | reverse complement strand
TCGAGCACATTTGCGTTGTCCCCTGGAAAACGAAAAAGACGTGTTTAGGATGCGCAGCCGCAGCGTGGTTACTACTGTAAGTCGTCATATATCTAACGCCCGAGGCCACCGCTGCAGCTTGGATAATTCGACACGTCGTGCTGTATCTAACGTCCGGGGCAGCCGCTGCAACTTGGATAATTCGACACGTCGTGCTGTATCTAACGTCCGGGGAAGCCGCTGCAACTTGGATAATTCGACACGTCGTCCCGTATCTAACGTCCGGGGCAGCCGCTGCAACTTGGATAATTCGACACGTCGTGCTGTATCTAGCGTCCGGGGCCACCGCCCTACCATTTTTTATTTCTTGCGGCGGCCAACCCCGGCAGTAAGGACAAAAAAAAGAATCGCGTTTTCTTTAATGTTTTTCCTGTTTGGGGGCGGGGATCTTTGTTTTCTATGATTGCCTCTTTTTTTTTGTCTGTTCCAGGTTGGTTTTGAGGACGCTTGATGTGCCTGCTGGGTGATCGCCGGCTTTTTTATTGGTGATTGCGTATTTTTGGCTTACCGGTGTGCCGCTCAGCGCCATTTTGTTTTACTTCTTTTCTGCTTATTGGGGCGTGTTGTTATTCGTCACGCGTCAGCACACACCGAGCAACATGTCAAAAAAAAAAAATGCAGGTTTTTTCCCCCTCGCGAGGGCCTCGGCAGCCACAATCCTGTGCGTGCGTGCATTCTCAGCGTTTTAAGCACGGCATGTGTGTGCATGTGTGTGTGTGTTTGTCAGCGCCTATACTGCAGAGCAGCTGTGCGCCACAAGAGAGTCTGAA
>NW_894814.1:0-809 GCF_000209065.1 Trypanosoma cruzi | reverse complement strand
TCTGCGGCGGCCGCGCGCTGATGTACATCTCCTACCGCCGCCCCGCCACTTGTGGGGGGAAGCGTCGGTGCGATTTTATTTTTATTCTTACTTTTTTTTTGGTTTGTGTTCGTTCGTACGTTTTCGGCGCTGACTGTGTGTGTGCGTGTGTGCTGGTGTCCCTGCGGCGTGGCATGGCTGCTCAGCCGTGTCTCGATCCAACTCCCCCGCTGTCTCTGTGTGCGTGTGTGTGTATGCAGTGCATCTGCCCGTGTCTCTCCCTCCCATGCTGCGTGCTCTCGTTGTGCCCGCTCGGTGCCGGCCCGACAGGAGAGTTTACACCGCAAGCAACAAGCGAAGTCCACAAAGGCCCAAGTGACAATGATGCTGCGCCGCGTCCTCTGCGTGCTTTTCCTTGCCCTCTGCTGTGCGTGCGTGTGCGCCACGGCTCAGGAGGAGGGGCAGTATGATGCTGCTGTTGTTGAGGCTGGGGAGGGCCAGGATCAAACTACAACCACCACCACCACAACAACTACTACTACGACGACCACCACCACCACCACCAATGCACCCGCCAAGAACACAACCACCTCCAGGGCACCGACTCCTGGCGACGGGAGCGGCCTCGGCGGCCCTTTGTGGGTTCAGGTGCCGCTGCTGCTGCTTGTCAGTGCCGCTGTGGCGACCGCCGGTGCTGCGTGCTGAGGATGGGGCGGGGCGCGTGCGCCGCTCTCGGCGTGACCCACCGAGAGGTGCGCCGCGTATATTTGAGCACCCTGCAGCGGTGTGGATGTATATATGCCATTGTCTTTGGTTGTGCGTGCTTAGCG
>NW_894813.1:0-809 GCF_000209065.1 Trypanosoma cruzi | reverse complement strand
ATTTTTGTTTCGAATTATGAATGGTGGTGGTCAGAGACACTCTCTTTCAATGTCTGTTTGCGTGTTCACACACTGAACGCCAAACAACCCGGAACTATCCGCTGCTTGGAGGAATTTCGCGAGATCCTGCCCACAGGGGTGCTGCACTCGGATGATCGTTTTCGAGCGGCTGCTGCACCACACGCTGTGGTCTAAATTTTTGTTTCGAATTATGAATGGTGGTGGTCAGAGACACTCTCTTTCAATGTCTGTTTGCGTGTTCACACACTGGACGCCAAACAACCCGGAACTATCCGCTGCTTGGAGGAATTTCGCGAGATCCTGCCCACAGGGGTGCTGCACTCGGATAATCGTTTTCGAGCGGCTGCTGCACCACACGTTGTGGTCTAAATTTTTGTTTCGAATTATGAATGGTGGTGGTCAGAGACACTCTCTTTCAATGTCTGTTTGCGTGTTCACACACTGAACGCCAAACAACCCGGAACTATCCGCTGCTTGGAGGAATTTCGCGAGCTCCTGCTCACAGGGGTGCTGCACTCGGATAATCGTTTTCGAGCGGCTGCTGCACCACACGCTGTGGTCTAAATTTTTGTTTCGAATTATGAATGGTGGTGGTCAGAGACACTCTCTTTCAATGTCTGTTTGCGTGTTCACACACTGAACGCCAAACAACCCGGAACTATCCGCTGCTTGGAGGAATTTCGCGAGCTCCTGCTCACAGGGGTGCTGCACTCGGCGGATCGTTTTCGAGCGGCTGCTGCACCACACGTTGTGGTCTAAATTTTTGTTTCGAAATTATGAATGGTGGT
>NW_894812.1:0-809 GCF_000209065.1 Trypanosoma cruzi | reverse complement strand
TGTATTTATGTGAAAAAGAAAGGAGCGGAAGAGTGCCCCTTGTTTGTATGGACCTATGCGTGTATACCGCCCTCTCTCTCTCTCCCCTTCTCTTTTTATTTTATTTATTTTTTTTTTTCCCCCTTCTAAAAAGGAAAAACAAAATGCAAAAAAAAAAAAAAAAAAGCTATTGAAATTACTATGGGATTCGACCTGGTCGGGATAATACACACAGAAAATGAAAAGAAAAAAGGCGTGGAGGGGCCCGCTGTGGCTCTTCGCACCTATTTCTCCTTCTCCTTCTCCTTCTCCTCCTTAATTGTGCCCGTGGGAGAAGATGAAACAAAAAAAAAAAATACACACGTGTCGGGCACGCCCAAAACGGTGCCAAAGAAAAACTTCCCCCTCCCTTCACCTCCGTAAATACAAAACCCCTTGTTCCTTTCAAATGCCTGCTGTGGGTATATATGTATATGTGCGTATTCACTTCGGGGCAACGAGAGAAAAAAGGAGAGAAAGAGGGAGAGAAGTAATAAAACCACAGCAATGCATAAAATCAACAACACCCACACATTGCACATGAAAGCAATTTCCATGAAATTCTCGGAGGTTTTAAGCAAAATAAAGTTCCTACAACTCGTCACTCTCGCTCTCTTCCACAGCAAAGCGATTCGCATTTGTATTTTTCACCACAAGCGCCTTCGCCTGGCGCACATCCTCCTGCACCTTTTCCGATTGCATTTCGGCAAAACGCCCCTGCAGTGTCTGGGGCTTCCCTGTCTTTTCCTCCATCGCGATCCGGGCTCGTTTGCGGTACGCAATCGAGTTGG
>NW_894811.1:0-809 GCF_000209065.1 Trypanosoma cruzi | reverse complement strand
CATGGGTGTGCATGCATATATACAATGGGCACATTATTGTGTGTGCTTCGTGGGGTGAGGCGACGACGAGAGTCCATGCAAGGGGACACACACACAGAGAGAGAAGGAAGTGTGTGTATGCGGGCGGTGCATGGCTCTCTCACACTCACTCTCACGCGGCCACCACCGCAGCCGCAGCCGCACAAACCACGAAACAGATGGAATCAGTGCGATTGCAGAACTCGCACACCGTCCTGCAAACCAGAAGTTTAAAAAGCAATATGAAACAAGAATTCAAAAAAAAAAAAATGGAAAAAACTTAGGCTTCTGCGGGAATCGAACCCGCGTCCCCGGATGACATTGTGAGCGTGTTTGCCACTGAGCTAAAAAAATGCGGTCGCGCGACTCCTTTTCACGTAAAGTATTAATGTCGATCTTCGAACAATCGAGCACATTTGCGTTGTCCCCTGGAAAACGAAAAAGACGTGTTTAGGATGCGCAGCCGCAGCGTGGTTACTACTGTAAGTCGTCATATATCTAACGCCCGAGGCCACCGCTGCAGCTTGGATAATTCGACACGTCGTGCTGTATCTAACGTCCGGGGCAGCCGCTGCAACTTGGATAATTCGACACGTCGTCCCGTATCTAACGTCCGGGGCAGCCGCTGCAACTTGGATAATTCGACACGTCGTCCTGTATCTAGCGTCCGGGGCCACCGCCCTACCATTTTTTATTTCTTGCGGCGGCCAACCCCGGCAGTAAGGACAAAAAAAAGAATCGCGTTTTCTTTAATGTTTTTCCCTGTTTGGGGGCGGGGATCTTTGTTTCTA
>NW_894810.1:0-809 GCF_000209065.1 Trypanosoma cruzi | reverse complement strand
CACTCTCTTTCAATGTCTGTTTGCGTGTTCACACACTGGACGCCAAACAACCCTGAACTATCCGCTGCTTGGAGGAGTTTCGCGAGATCTTGCCCACATGGGTGCTGCAGTCGGCGGATCGTTTTCGAGCGGCTGCTGCACCGCACGCTGTGGTCTAAATTTTTGTTTCGAATTATGAATGGTGGTGGTCAGAGACACTCTCTTTCAATGTCTGTTTGCGTGTTCACACACTGGACGCCAAACAACCCTGAACTATCCGCTGCTTGGAGGAGTTTCGCGAGATCTTGCCCACAGGGGTGCTGCACTCGGCGGATCGTTTTCGAGCGGCTGCTGCACTGCACGTTGTGGTCTATGTTTTTGTTTCGAATTATGAATGGTGGGAGTCAGAGACACTCTCTGTCAATGTCTGTTTGCGTGTTCACACACTGGACACCAAACAGCCCTGAATTATCCGCTGCTTGGAGGAATTTCGCGAGATCTTGCCCACAGGGGTGCTGCAGTCGGCGGATCGTTTTTGAGCGGCTGCTGCACCACACGTTGTGGTCTAAATTTCTGTTTCGAATTATGAATGGTGGTGGTCAGAGACACTCTCTGTCAATGTCTGTTTGCGTGTTCACACACTGGACACCAAACAACCCTGAATTATCCGCTGCTTGGAGGAATTTCGCGAGATCATGCCCACAGGGGTGCTGCACTCGGCGGATCTTTTTCGAGCGGCTGCTGCACTGCACGTTGTGGTCTATGTTTTTGTTTCGAATTATGAATGGTGGTGGTCAGAGGCACTCTCTTTCAATGTCTGTTTGCGTGTT
>NW_894809.1:0-809 GCF_000209065.1 Trypanosoma cruzi | reverse complement strand
TACCTCGCGGTCGGAAACAGACGATGAGCAAGGTCAAACCACATGTACACCTTTTGGCTCAAACCAATCTCCGCCTCTTCGCCCCACGTGCCACCGCCACCAATTGCTTTCTTCGTCGTCACGCGGCCCTCATTCATCGGCAGCGCAACCACATCCTGCCACTGCGCCGCCTCCTCCAGCAGCGCGGCCGAGTAGTCGTAGCCGTGCGACGGGTGTCGCCCAAGGACGTACAGCACGAGCATCGCACCGGTGAAGTCGTTCGCCCTCGTCGCCGCTCCGGGGGACCGCCAGCACGTCGTCCGCTGCAGGTTGCGTCGTGTTCGCCTCTCTTCGACGTCCGTGGAGGGGATGCCCAGCACAACAAGGTACTCCCGCCGGCTCCAAGTGTCCACCACACTGCGTTGGATGTAAGCAAGTGCTGCGTCGTCCGCGGCGGGGGCGCGCGAGTGGCGGAGGTTGTTGGGCTCCGGCGCCCCATCATCGGCTGCGGTGTCGAACCTGAGGGTCAGAACCGTCGTGGCCACAATGAAGGGAATCAGCAGCACAGTAACCCGCTTCAGCTTCTGTCTAAGCGTCGGCAGTTTCGGCTTCGCCATGGTCGCTGTTGGTGTGAGAAACTAGAAGAAAGGAAAAAAGGGGCGGAGAGAGTGGGGAAGCGGCAGGCGACAATCAGAAACGCCACGGCCACGCGGCGCCACGCAAGAGCACGGAGGCCCGTCAGCCAACCTGTCGCGCCACCCGGATCCGGGACGGTGCGGATGAAGGGGCCAAGGCGGCGGAGCAGCCGGCAGCATGCGCCCGCCGCCGAG
>NW_894808.1:0-809 GCF_000209065.1 Trypanosoma cruzi | reverse complement strand
AGCCGGCTGTGCCATCGTGACACTCCATGCACGTCGTGGCTGCGTCAACACATCCTGCTCCCTGCTGCGCCTCAAAAGATGCCTCACTCCGTCCACTAAGTGCATCGATGCGGGCCGTGCCTGGGCTGTTCATGAGGACCACAGCGATGTGAGGGTCACCGAGTCGCAGCATGTTTGTTGTGACGTTGTTGCATGGCACCTGCACACACACACGCAGCGCCTGCATCCTTCCCTTTTGTGTTCGCCCTCCGCCGGAGTGGCCACACACACGGGCAGCAGCAAATTCATTTCACCCTCGACGATCCAAAATCAACACCGACATCCCTCGCCACGCAAAGATCTCAGTTGCCAGCACGGGCCTCCTGCCGCTCTGCCATCGACGCCGAAACACGGCACAGTGCACGCACTTATTTTCCTCGTGTTCCGTCAGCCGTTTGGTTCACACATTCTCCGACGGGCTGACGCCCACAAAAGCACGCCAAAAAAGCCACCGTGATCGCACAAGCTCTTGCAATGAGCGTCTGTGTGTGCATGGATCCGCTGCTCACACGTGCTGGCAGGCAGCCTGCAGCCGGTGCCCTCGTGCCAGTTCATCGGCTCCAGCATGGGAAAGAGAAAACGGCCAATTCCTCGTGCACTTATTCCCACCAGCAGCACCAACACGCTGGTCGCCAGCCGTCATTCCTCAGCACATCCAGGAATGCCGAAAAGTGACGTGGAGCTGTCAGCCAGCAATGCCACAATCCCCGCACACATGTCGGCTCCACCAGAGAAGACACACAAACTACACACAACACCCCTCACATGTT
>NW_894807.1:0-809 GCF_000209065.1 Trypanosoma cruzi | reverse complement strand
CCACCACCATTCATAATTCGAAACAAAAATTTAGACCACAGCGTGTGGTGCAGCAGCCGCTCGAAAACGATCCGCCGAGTGCAGCACCGTTGTGGGCAGGATCTCGCGAAATTCCTCCAAGCAGCGGATAGTTCCGGGTTGTTTGGCGTTCAGTGTGTGAACACGCAAACAGACATTGAAAGAGAGTGTCTCTGACCACCACCATTCATAATTCGAAACAAAAATTTAGACCACAGCGTGTGGTGCAGCAGCCGCTCGAAAACGATCCGCCGAGTGCAGCACCGTTGTGGGCAGGAGCTCGCGAAATTCCTCCAAGCAGCGGATAGTTCCGGGTTGTTTGGCGTTCAGTGTGTGAACACGCAAACAGACATTGAAAGAGAGTGTCTCTGACCACCACCATTCATAATTCGAAACAAAAATTTAGACCACAGCGTGTGGTGCAGCAGCCGCTCGAAAACGATCCGCCGAGTGCAGCACCGTTGTGGGCAGGATCTCGCGAAATTCCTCCAAGCAGCGGATAGTTCCGGGTTGTTTGGCGTTCAGTGTGTGAACACGCAAACAGACATTGAAAGAGAGTGTCTCTGACCACCACCATTCATAATTCGAAACAAAAATTTAGACCACAGCGTGTGGTGCAGCAGCCGCTCGAAAACGATCCGCCGAGTGCAGCACCGTTGTGGGCAGGAGCTCGCGAAATTCCTCCAAGCAGCGGATAGTTCCGGGTTGTTTGGCGTTCAGTGTGGAACACGCAAACAGACATGAAAGAGAGTGCCTCTGACCACCACCATTCATAATCGAAACAAAAATTT
>NW_894806.1:0-809 GCF_000209065.1 Trypanosoma cruzi | reverse complement strand
TTTATTTCTTGCGGCGGCCAACCCCGGCAGTAAGGACAAAAAAAAGAATCGCGTTTTCTTTAATGTTTTTCCTGTTTGGGGGCGGGGATCTTTGTTTTCTATGATTGCCTCTTTTTTTTTGTCTGTTCCAGGTTGGTTTTGAGGACGCTTGATGTGCCTGCTGGGTGATCGCCGGCTTTTTTATTGGTGATTGCGTATTTTTGGCTTACCGGTGTGCCGCTCAGCGCCATTTTGTTTTACTTCTTTTCTGCTTATTGGGGCGTGTTGTTATTCGTCACGCGTCAGCACACACCGAGCAACATGTCAAAAAAAAAAAATGCAGGTTTTTTCCCCCTCGCGAGGGCCTCGGCAGCCACAATCCTGTGCGTGCGTGCATTCTCAGCGTTTTAAGCACGGCATGTGTGTGCATGTGTGTGTGTGTTTGGCAGCGCCTATACTTGCAGAGCAGCTGTGCGCCACAAGAGAGTCTGAAGAAAGCAACGGCAGAGAGAGGCAGATAAGCACACACGCAAATTACTCATATCATCGCACACACACACACGCAGCCGCGGAATGGGTGCACTCAACCACAAAATCAAAAAGAAAAACAAAACAAAAAGCCGAAGCGTGGGACTACCAGCGCACACACACTCTCATTGCTCCCGTAAAGCAAAACACACACACAGGGAGAGAGAGAGAGGTCGCCCACTCAATGCAATGAAAACAAAACAGAAACAGTTACGGTGCTCCGCCCATGCAGCCAGGCAGGACGGCAGCGGTGCGTGTCGTGCAAAAGAGAGCACCAACGGGCCTGCATGGGTGTGCATGCA
>NW_894805.1:0-809 GCF_000209065.1 Trypanosoma cruzi | reverse complement strand
TGAATGGTGGGAGTCAGAGGCACTCTCTGTCAATATCTGTTTGCGTGTTCACACACTGGACACCAAACAACCCTGAACTATCCGCTGCTTGGAGGAATTTCGCGAGCTCTTGCCCACACGGGTGCTGCACTCGGCTGATCGTTTTCGAGCGGCTGCTGCATCACACGTTGTGGTCTAAATTTTTGTTTCCGATTATGAATGGTGGGAGTCAGAGACACTCTCTGTCAATATCTGTTTGCGTGTTCACACACTGGACACCAAACAACCCTGAACTATCCGCTGCTTGGAGGAATTTCGCGAGCTCTTGCCCACACGGGTGCTGCACTCGGCTGATCGTTTTCGAGCGGCCGCTGCATCACACGTTGTGGTCTGAATTTTTGTTTCCGATTATGAATGGTGGGAGTCAGAGACACTCTCTGTCAATATCTGTTTGCGTGTTCACACACTGGACACCAAACAACCCTGAACTATCGGCTGCTTGGAGGAATTTCGCGAGCTCTTGCCCACACGGGTGCTGCACTCGGCTGATCGTTTTCGAGCGGCTGCTGCATCACACGTTGTGGTCTAAATTTTTGTTTCCGATTATGAATGGTGGGAGTCAGAGACACTCTCTGTCAATATCTGTTTGCGTGTTCACACACTGGACACCAAACAACCGTGAATTGTCGGCTGCTTGGAGGAATTTTGCGAGCTGTTGCCCACACGGGTGCTGCACTCGGCTAATCGTTTTCGAGCGGTCGCTGCATCACACGTTGTGGTCTAAATTTTTGTTTCCGATTAGAATGGTGGGAGTCAGAGACACTCTCTGT
>NW_894804.1:0-809 GCF_000209065.1 Trypanosoma cruzi | reverse complement strand
TTGTTTCCAATTATGAATGGTGGGAGTAGAGGCACTCTCTGTCACTATCTGTTTGCGTGTTCATGCACTGGACACCAAACAACCCTGAATTATCCGCTGCTTGGAGGAATTTCGCGAGCTCTTGCCCACGAGGGTGCTGCACTCGGCTGATCGTTTTCGAGCGGCTGCTGCATCACACGTTGTGGCCCAAATTTTTGTTTCCCTTATGAATGGTGGGAGTCAGAGGCACTCTCTGTCACTATCTGTTTGCGTGTTCATGCACTGGACACCAAACAACCCTGAATTATCCGCTGCTTGGAGGAATTTCGCGAGCTCTTGCCCACGAGGGTGCTGCACTCGGCTGATCGTTTTCGAGCGGCTGCTGCATCACACGTTGTGGCCCAAATTTTTGTTTCCAATTATGAATGGTGGGAGTCAGAGGCACTCTCTGTCACTATCTGTTTGCGTGTTCATGCACTGGACACCAAACAACCCTGAATTATCCGCTGCTTGGAGGAATTTCGCGAGCTCTTGCCCACACGGGTGCTGCAGTCGGCTGATCGTTTTCGAGCGGCTGCTGCATCACACGTTGTGGCCCAAATTTTTGTTTCCAATTATGAATGGTGAGAGTCAGAGGCACTCTCTGTCACTATCTGTTTGCGTATTCATGCACTGGACACCAAACAACCCTGAATTATCCGCTGCTTGGAGGAATTTCGCGAGCTCTTGCCCACGAGGGTGCTGCACTCGGCTGATCGTTTTTGAGCGGCTGCTGCATCACACGTTGTGGTCCAAATTTTTGTTTCCAATTATGAATGGTGGGAGTCAGA
>NW_894803.1:0-809 GCF_000209065.1 Trypanosoma cruzi | reverse complement strand
AAGAGCTCGCGAATTTCCTCCAAGCAGCGGATAGTTCAGGGTTGTTTGGTGTCCAGTGTGTGAACACGCAAACAGATATTGACAGAGAGTGTCTCTGACTCCCACCATTCATAATTGGAAACAAATATTTGGACCACAACGTGTGATGCAGCAGCCGCTCGAAAACGATCAGCCGAGTGCAGCACCCTTGTGGGCAAGAGCTCGCGAAATTCATCCAAGCAGCGGATAGTTCAGGGTTGTTTGGTGTCCAGTGTGTGAACACGCAAACAGATATTGACAGAGAGTGTCTCTGACTCCCACCATTCACAATCGGAAACAAAAATTTGGACCACAACGTGTGATGCAGCAGCCGCTCGAAAACGATCAGCCAAGTGCAGCACCCTCGTGGGCAAGAGCTCGCGAAATTCCTCCAAGCAGCGGATAATTCAGGGTTGTTTGGTGTCCAGTGTGTGAACACGCAAACAGATATTGACAGAGAGTGTCTCTGACTCCCACCATTCACAATCGGAAACAAAAATTTAGACCACAACGTGTGATGCAGCGGCCGCTCGAAAACGATCAGCCAAGTGCAGCACCCGTGTGGGCAAGAGCTCGCGAAATTCCTCCAAGCAGCGGATAATTCGGGGTTGTTTGGTGTCCAGTGTGTGAACAGGCAAAAAGACGTTGAAAGAGAGTGTCTCTGACTCCCACCATTCACAATCGGAAACAAATATTTGGACCACAACGTGTGATGCAGCAGCCGCTCGAAAACGATCAGCCAAGTGCAGCACCCGTGTGGGCAAGAGCTCGCGAAAACCTCCAAGCAGCGG
>NW_894802.1:0-809 GCF_000209065.1 Trypanosoma cruzi | reverse complement strand
TGACTCCCACCATTCACAATCGGAAACAAAAATTTGGACCACAACGTGTGATGCAGCAGCCGCTCGAAAACGATCAGCCGAGTGCAGCACCCGTGTGGGCAAGAGCTCGCGAAATTCCTCCAAGCAGCGGATAGTTCAGGGTTGTTTGGTGTCCAGTATGTGAACACGCAAACAGATATTGACAGAGAGTGTCTCTGACTCCCAGCATTCACAATCGGAAACAAAAATTTGGACCACAACGTGTGATGCAGCAGCCGCTCGAAAACGATCAGCCGAGTGCAGCACCCGTGTGGGCAAGAGCTCGCGAAAATCCTCCAAGCAGCGGATAGTTCAGGGTTGTTTGGTGTCCAGTGTGTGAACACGCAAACAGATATTGACAGAGAGTGTCTCTGACTCCCACCATTCACAATCGGAAACAAAAATTTGGACCACAACGTGTGATGCAGCAGCCGCTCGAAAACGATCAGCCGAGTGCAGCACCCGTGTGGGCAAGAGCTCGCGAAATTCCTCCAAGCAGCGGGTAATTCGGGGTTGTTTGGTGTCCAGTGTGTGAACACGCAAACAGATATTGACAGAGAGTACCTCTGACTCCCAGCATTCACAATCGGAAACAAAAATTTGGACCACAACGTGTGATGCAGCAGCCGCTCGAAAACGATCAGCCGAGTGCAGCACCCGTGTGGGCAAGAGCTCGCGAAATTCCTCCAAGCAGCGGATAATTCAGGGTTGTTTGGTGTCCAGTATGTGAACACGCAAACAGATGTTGACAGAGAGTGTCTCTGCTCCCAGCAACACAATCGGAAACAAAA
>NW_894801.1:0-809 GCF_000209065.1 Trypanosoma cruzi | reverse complement strand
CAGGAGCTCGCGAAATTCCTCCAAGCAGCGGATAGTTCAGGGTTGTTTGGTGTCCAGTGTGTGAACACGCAAACATACATTGAAAGAGAGTGCCTCTGACTCCCGCCATTCATAATTCGAAACAAAAATTTAGACCACAACGTGTGGTGCAGCAGCCGCTCTAAAACGATCCGCCGAGTGCAGCACCCTTGTGGGCAGGAGCTCGCGAAATTCCTCCAAGCAGCGGATAGTTCAGGGTTGTTTGGTGTCCAGTGTGTGAACACGCAAACATACATTGAAAGAGAGTGCCTCTGACTCCCGCCATTCATAATTCGAAACAAAAATTTAGAGCACAACGTGTGGTGCAGCAGCCGCTCGAAAACGATCCGCCGACTGCAGCACCCTTGTGGGCAAGAGCTCGCGAAATTCCTCCAAGCAGCGGATAATTCAGAGTTGTTTGGTGTCCAGTGTGTGCACACGCAAACATACATTGAAAGAGAGTGCCTCTGACTCCCGCCATTCATAATTCGAAACAAAAACATAGACCACAACGTGTGGTGCAGCAGCCGCTCGAAAACGATCCGCCGAGTGCAGCACCATTGTGGGCAAGAGCTCGCGAAATTCCTCCAAGCAGCGGATAGTTCAGGGTTGTTTGGTGTCCAGTGTGTGAACACGCAAACATACATTGAAAGAGAGTGCCTCTGACTCCCGCCATTCATAATTCGAAACAAAAACATAGAGCACAGCGTGTGGTGCAGCAGCCGCTCGAAAACGATCCGCCGAGTGCAGCACCCTGTGGGCAAGAGCTCGCGAAATCCTCCAAGCAGCGG
>NW_894800.1:0-809 GCF_000209065.1 Trypanosoma cruzi | reverse complement strand
CCCCATTGAGGGAAGAGAACGCAAAGTGACGGTGTAGGCGTGTCTAGCTGACAGAAATGAAGGAAGTGACTCCAGCCGCGGAACAAGTTGAACGGATCCTCCCCCGAATCCCTTCAAAGGGACCGGTCGGTCAGCTGCCGAGGTTGACGGCGCGGAGGACAACACCTTGAATGCATGGAGCACCGCAGCAACCTGAATATACTCTGCAATATACGCGGTCAGTTCATGAAAGTACAAAGAACGGACAGCAGGTTCAAAGGGGCGTGTGAACCCGTCAGTGATCACCCGCGCCGGAGGATCCCCACCCCCCACCCTCCAAGGGCGTCTCAACGACGTCAAATATTTTCACCGCACGGCACCCACAACACAATCGCGTGGCATGAAGCATCGCCTTGCGGCACCCCATGCAGTGCAGCAATCGAAAACCGTCTCGAACAAGTCGTGCGAAAAAGGTACCAAAGAAGACGCAGCAAATACCCTCCACATCTCAGCAGTTCCAATCATCCAGTAAAAGGCAGGAGCACCAGACACTACCCACGGACTCACCAAATATGGCGTCAAAAGGCAGCAAGACGCCAGACGCCGAAAGGTCCGCATTTCGTCTCCCGTGACAATTCCACGGATGAATACTACTGCCGTGCCCTGCGGCCTCTCGACCGCTTCGAGGCAACGTTGCGGCCACATGGCGACGGCTCAATGTGGCTGGCGATCAAATCCAGTCGTCGCGGCAAAACAGTACAGAAAGTAGAGTGGTGAGCCCGCACATTCGCCTCGTCGATGCCTGCTTCCACCGCAAGAGTGAAACACGT
>NW_894799.1:0-809 GCF_000209065.1 Trypanosoma cruzi | reverse complement strand
TACTGCTCGCTCGTGTTGGTGCAAAACCTGCCGGCACACACGAACGTGACGTTCCGTGACTCGACGATTGTGACGGCGGGGCCGATGCGCTACTCGCAGCTGAGCGGGCTGACGGACGCGGTGGCGTCGCCGCTTGTGCTGCACGCGACGTCGCTGCTGCAGACGCAGCTGCGTGTGAGCAACACTGTGCTGAGGTCGTTGCAGGCGGGCGGGACGGCGGTGCACGTTGGCGGCGGCGTGGACCTGCTGTCGAGTGCGGTGGTGCTTGACGGCGTGTCGCTGGAGGCGTTGGGCGGTTCGACCGTGTCTGCGATGCATGTGGCGTCCTCGTCGCGTCTCAGTCTGCGGAGCCACTCGGTGTTCTCCGTGACGAACGTGTCGGCTGTGAGCAGCGGCGGCGGCCTTGTGCTTGGCGAGCACCTTGCGGTGTTTGATTCGGTGCTGCGCTTCGTGGGCGTGGAGGGGTCTGTTGCGTCCTCGCTGGTGCGCTGCGACGGTGGGACGGTCGGTGACGGCGGGTGGCTGGAGCTGCGCGACGTGTGGGCGGTGGGCGAGGCGTTGTCTGTGGCGTCGCTGTCGGGTGTGACGCTTAACGGCGGCGCCGTGTCGATTGCGCGCTGCGCTGCCACTGGCGCGACGCTTGTCTCCGGGCTGACGATCACGAGCGGCGTCGTGTCGGTGCAGTGCAACCGTGCCGGCGGCCGGGTGCTGCAGAGCAGCGGCGACTACCGCATGGCCGGCCTGCCCTCCGTGAGCGTGGTGCCGTGCGACGGCTGTGCGGCAGCGCTGGCGTGCTTTGATGCGCTGAC
>NW_894798.1:0-809 GCF_000209065.1 Trypanosoma cruzi | reverse complement strand
CGTTGTGGTCTATGTTTTGTTTCGAATTATGAATGGCGGGAGTCAGAGGCACTCTCTTTTCAAAGTATGTTTGCGTGTTCACACACTGGACACCAAACAACCCGGAACTATCCGCTGCTTGGAGGAATTTCGCGAGCTCTTGCCCACAATGGTGCTGCAGTCGGCGGATCGTTTTCGAGCGGCTGCTGCACCACACGTTGTGGTCTATGTTTTTGTTTCCAACTATGAATGGCGGGAGTCAGAGGCACTCTCTTTCAATGTATGTTTGCGTGTGCACACACTGGACACCAAACAACCCTGAACTATCCGCTGCTTGGAGGAATTTCGCGAGCTCTTGCCCACAATGGTGCTGCAGTCGGCGGATCGTTTTCGAGTGGCTGCTGCACCACACGCTGTGGTCTAAATTTTTGTTTCGAATTATGAATGGCGGGAGTCAGAGGCACTCTCTTTCAATGTATGTTTGCGTGTTCACACACTGGACACCAAACAACCCTGAACTATCCGCTGCTTGGAGGAATTTCGCGAGCTCCTGCCCACAATGGTGCTGCAGTCGGCGGATCGTTTTCGAGCGGCTGCTGCACCACACGTTGTGGTCTATGTTTTTGTTTCGAATTATGAATGGCGGGAGTCAGAGGCACTCTCTTTCAATGTATGTTTGCGTGTTCACACACTGGACACCAAACAACCCTGAACTATCCGCTGCTTGGAGGAATTTCGCGAGCTCCTGCCACAAGGGTGCTGCACTCGGCGGATCGTTTTCGAGCGGCTGCTGCACCACACGCTGTGGTCTAAATTTGTTTCGAATTAGA
>NW_894797.1:0-809 GCF_000209065.1 Trypanosoma cruzi | reverse complement strand
ACACACTGGACACCAAACAACCCTGAACTATCCGCTGCTTGGAGGAATTTCGCGAGCTCCTGCCCACAAGGGTGCTGCACTCGGCGGATCGTTTTCGAGCGGCTGCTGCACCACACGCTGTGGTCTAAATTTTTGTTTTGAATTATGAATGGCGGGAGTCAGAGACACTCTCTTTCAATGTATGTTTGCGTGTGCACACACTGGACACCAAACAACCCTGAATTATCCGCTGCTTGGAGGAATTTCGCGAGCTCTTGCCCACAAGGGTGCTGCACTCGGCGGATCGTTTTCGAGCGGCTGCTGCACCACACGTTGTGGTCTATGTTTTTGTTTCGAATTATGAATGGCGGGAGTCAGAGACACTCTCTTTCAATGTATGTTTGCGTGTGCACACACTGGACACCAAACAACCCTGAATTATCCGCTGCTTGGAGGAATTTCGCGAGCTCTTGCCCACAAGGGTGCTGCACTCGGCGGATCGTTTTCGAGCGGCTGCTGCACCACACGTTGTGGTCTAAATTTTTGTTTTGAATTATGAATGGCGGGAGTCAGAGACACTCTCTTTCAATGTATGTTTGCGTGTGCACACACTGGACACCAAACAACCCTGAACTATCCGCTGCTTGGAGGAATTTCGCGAGCTCTTGCCCACAGGGGTGCTGCACTCGCCGGATCGTTTTCGAGCGGCCGCTGCACCGCACGCTGTGGTCTAAATTTTTGTTTTGAATTATGAATGGCGGGAGTCAGAGGCACTCTCTATCAATGTATGTTTGCGTGTGCACACACTGGACACCAAACAACCCTGAATT
>NW_894796.1:0-809 GCF_000209065.1 Trypanosoma cruzi | reverse complement strand
GTCAGAGACGCTCTCTGTCACTATCTGTTTGCGTGTTCACACACTGGACACCAAACAACCCTGAATTATCCGCTGCTTGGAGGAATTTCGCGAGCTCTTGCCCACACGGGTGCTGCACTCGGCTGATCGTTTTCAAGCGGCTGCTGCATCACACGTTGTGGTCTAAATTTTTGTTTCCAATTATGAATGATGGGGGTCAGAGGTACTCTCTGTCAATATCTGTTTGCGTGTTCACACACTGGACACCAAACAACCCTGAATTATCCGCTGCTTGTGAGGAATTTCGCGAGCTCTTGCCCACACAGGTGCTGCACTCGGCTGATCGTTTTCAAGCGGCTGCTGCATCACACGTTGTGGTCTAAATTTTTGTTTCCAATTATGAATGATGGGGGTCACAGGTACTCTCTGTCACTATCTGTTTGCGTGTTCACACACTGGACACCAAACAACCCTGAATTATCCACTGCTTGGAGGAATTTCGCGAGCTCTTGCCCACACGGGTGCTGCACTCGGCTGATCGTTTTCCAGCGGCTGCTGCATCACATGTTGTGGTCTAAATTTTTGTTTCCAATTGTGAATGGTGGGGGTCAGAGGCACTCTCTGTCAATATCTGTTTGCGTGTTCACACACTGGACACCAAACAACCCTGAATTATCCGCTGCTTGGAGGAATTTCGCGAGCTCTTGCCCACACGGGTGCTGCACTCTGCTGATCGTTTTCGAGCGGCTGCTGCATCACATGTTGTGGTCTAAATTTTTGTTTCCAATTATGAATGATGGGGGTCAGAGGTACTCTCTGTCAATATCTGT
>NW_894795.1:0-809 GCF_000209065.1 Trypanosoma cruzi | reverse complement strand
TTCTGACCACCACCATTCATAATTCGAAACAAAAATTTAGACCACAGCGTGTGGTGCAGCAGCCACTCGAAAACGATCCGCCGACTGCAGCACCCTTGTGGGCAAGATCTCGCGACATTCCTCCAAGCAGCGGATAATTCAGGGTTGTTTGGCGTCCAGTGTGTGAACACGCAAACAGACATTGAAAGAGAGTGCCTCTGACCACCACCATTCATAATTCGAAACAAAAATTTAGACCACAGCGTGTGGTGCAGCAGCCGCTCGAAAACGATCCGCCGACTGCAGCACCCTTGTGGGCAAGATCTCGCGACATTCCTCCAAGCAGCGGATAGTTCAGGGTTGTTTGGCGTCCAGTGTGTGAACACGCAAACAGACATTGAAAGAGAGTGCCTCTGACCACCACCATTCATAATTCGAAACAAAAATTTAGACCACAGCGTGTGGTGCAGCAGCCACTCGAAAACGATCCGCCGAGTGCAGCACCCTTGTGGGCAAGATCTCGCGACATTCCTCCAAGCAGCGGATGGTTTAGAGTTGTTTGGCGTCCAGTGTGTGAACACGCAAACAGACATTGAAAGAGAGTGCCTCTGACCACCACCATTCATAATTCGAAACAAAAATTTAGACCACAGCGTGTGGTGCAGCAGCCACTCGAAAACGATCCGCCGAGTGCAGCACCCTTGTGGGCAAGATCTCGCGACATTCCTCCAAGCAGCGGATGGTTTAGAGTTGTTTGGCGTCCAGTGTGTGAACACGCAAACAGACATTGAAAGAGAGTGCCTCTGACCACCACCATTCATAATTCGAAA
>NW_894794.1:0-809 GCF_000209065.1 Trypanosoma cruzi | reverse complement strand
GAATACGCAGTCCTGCGAGACGGCATGGCGCGTCGTCTTAACTGTGAGGGTGCGGTGTTGTACGGCTGCAATGAGGCGGGGGTTGTTGTGCGGATGTGGAAGCGGCGTTCCCACGCATACGCAATGGAGCGTGCGGCGCAGGAGGCCATCGTCACGCACCGTTTGTGCGGTGTGGCGCTCCGCTCGAGGCTCGCAGGCAAGCTCGCCGGGCTGCCAGAGGAGGTGCGCCGGTGCCTCGGCGACTGGGAAGCGGAACGCCTCGACTATCTTGTGCAGTTTGCAGCGTGGCTGCATTTGACACGGCGGCAAACGGCGCGAACGGACCTCGGCGGGCTGCAGGACCTGCGCCGCCGATGGATCACGTGCGGTCCCAAGTGATGCACTACGAGCCGTCCGGTGACGACGCCGTCATCAGCGACCCCGACGCTGTCGTCTGCGTTGTTCCGCAGGGCTGCGGCAAGTCCACATTCTCCCGCACCCTGTACGCTCTGCTGCGCCAGGCAGGGCTTTCGCCATGTTGGATCAACCAAGACGAGGCCGGCGGAGGGCGGCAGTTTCTTGACGCCATTTGGCGCGCTCAGCGAGGTGGCCACACGCACCTTATCATGGACAAGATGAACCTCGATGAGGCCGCACGCGACGACTACGCCGATCTCGGGCTCAGGGCATTGACAGTGGTATGGTCACACCCCGACGGCACGGATGCACTAGTGGACATCTGCTTCGACCGAGTCCGTCGCCGTGGTTCTGCCCACCGCACTTTCAAGGCGGACAGAGGGGAAGGGCGGCGCGTGCGTCAAACGCTGCTG
>NW_894793.1:0-809 GCF_000209065.1 Trypanosoma cruzi | reverse complement strand
CATCACCTTCACGAGATACCGGCCCAACATCATGCACGCGTGCATTGTCCGTCACCCAAAGATGAAGCCGACCCTCTCCATTGTCGTCCTTCGGATAAACCGGCGCGGTGATGAGCATCACCTCCTTACCCTCAATGATTGCGGTGGTGAATCCACTCTTAACGCCGTCCCCTGTTCGACCATGTGAGTTGCCCCACACGCGGGTAATTGGCTCACCCAATGGATTCCAATTGTACCCATCCTCAGTGGACCTGTAAACGTCATAGTAGCCTCCAGCACAATGGGCCATCATGAAGAGTCTTTCGCCGTATTGGTCTTCTTTCCACTTCACCAGGGTTGGATCCCTGCAGCCGTTACCAGGCGTTATTTGCGGAAGCTCCCATTTGTTCTTTGACGGGGTAAAACGCATAGACAGTAAAACGCGCTCTTCATCCTTGTTTTTGGCCTGCATGGGAAACACAAGCGCGCCGTCACCCATCACAGCGCCCGATCCTCCACCGCCAATTAACTCGGTCAAGGAAAGAGAATCTCCTCTGGGTTCAGGCTTCACCACATGAGCCTCATTCCACAAAAGTTTCTTGTTGTTTCCACCCTCGTCAGAGACAGTTCCCTTCACGAGTAAAAGACCCCGCTCATTCGTGCCTTCAACCTGCGGCTTTGTACGGCTTTGGTTTCCCAGGAGCATGTAAACACTGTCCCCAAGCACAAGCGTCGTTGGTCGCAACAATTCTGTTGTCCCAAAATTATTCGCGGCGGTGTCCCCAAGTTGCATGCAAAACAAACTTGTATCCGACGTAGAAATATCCAAT
>NW_894792.1:0-809 GCF_000209065.1 Trypanosoma cruzi | reverse complement strand
TATGCGGGATGATAACACACCTTATGCGGGATGATAACACCTTATGCGGGATGATAACACCTTATGGGGGATGATAACACACCTTATGCGGGATGATAACATCTTATGCGGGATGATAACACACCTTATGCGGGATGATAACACACCTTATGCGGGATGATAACACACCTTATGGGGGACGATAACACACCTTATGGGGGATGATAACACATCTTATGCGGGATGATAACACACCTTATGCGGGATGATAACACATCTTATGCGGGATGATAACACACATATTATGCGGGATGATAACACACCTTATGCGGGATGATAACACACCTTATGGGGGACGATAACACACCTTATGGGGGATGATAACACATCTTATGCGGGATGATAACACACCTTATGCGGGATGATAACACCTTATGCGGGATGATAACACCTTATGCGGGACGATAACACATCTTATGCGGGATGATAACACACCTTATGGGGGATGATAACACATCTTATGCGGGATGATAACACACCTTATGCGGGATGATAACACACCTTATGGGGGATGATAACACCTTATGCGGGATGATAACACCTTATGCGGGATGATAACATCTTATGCGGGATGATAACACACCTTATGCGGGATGATAACACCTTATGCGGGATGATAACACATCTTATGCGGGATGATAACACACCTTATGCGGGATGATAACACACCTTATGCGGGACGATAACACCTTATGCGGGACGATAACACACCTTATGCGTGATGATAACATCTTATGCGGGATGATAACACACCTTATGGGGGATGATAA
>NW_894791.1:0-809 GCF_000209065.1 Trypanosoma cruzi | reverse complement strand
GTTATGATTATGTCATTATATTCATTATTTCATTGTTATGATTATGTCATTATTTTCATTATTTCATTGTTATGATTATGTCATTATTTTCATTATTTCATTGTTATGATTATGACATTATTTTCATTATTTCATTGTTATGATTATGACATTATTTTCATTATTTCATTGTTATGATTATGACATTATTTTCATTATTTCATTGTTATGATTATGTCATTATTTTCATTATTTCATTGTTATGATTATGACATTATTTTCATTATTTCATTGTTATGATTATGTCATTATTTTCATTATTTCATTGTTATGATTATGACATTATTTTCATTATTTCATTATTATGATTATGTCATTATTTTCATTATTTCATTGTTATGATTATGACATTATTTTCATTATTTCATTGTTATGATTATGTCATTATTTTCATTATTTCATTGTTATGGTTATGTCATTATTTTCATTATTTCATTGTTATGATTATGACATTATTTTCATTATTTCATTGTTATGATTATGTCATTATTTTCATTATTTCATTATTATGATTATGTCATTATTTTCATTATTTCATTGTTATGATTATGTCATTATTTTCATTATTTCATTGTTATGATTATGTCATTATTTTCATTATTTCATTGTTATGATTATGACATTATTTTCATTATTTCATTGTTATGATTATGTCATTATTTTCATTATTTCATTATTATGATTATGTCATTATTTTCATTATTTCATTGTTATGATTATGACATTATTTTCATTATTTCATTATTATGATTATGTCATTATTTTCATTA
>NW_894790.1:0-809 GCF_000209065.1 Trypanosoma cruzi | reverse complement strand
ATACATATATATATATACGTCTGTGGCTCATCATGCGTCCTGCGGGCAGAGATGATTCATTCCTGTAAACGTGGATGGGTTTCAATTTACGACGGTCAACGCCTTCACTGCCATCTGCAATGCACCCTCGTACGTTTTGTTTCCACCAATAAATCCAGAGACATGCACAAATATGCCGCCTTCAATGCCACTTGCTTGACTCAATTCCTCATCTCGTAAACCTCGCCATGGTAACGACTTGCGGTTCTCAAATCCTGATGCCTCCTTGGGCACCGCCTGCACGCGCCAGCCCTTCTTGTCCGCAAAGAGTACATACAGGACGTGGCCCACTTTGCCATGTTCCCCCTCCAACTCCAGCAAGTGTTCCTTCCATGGGCAGAAGCAATCCTTGAAGACGACAATGCGGCCACTAGGATGCACATTCATTGCTTCAAGAAATGCCGCCCGGACAATCCCACGCGCTGGCATCCACGCGAAGACATGATAATGAACGGAGTCAAAAAATTCAGATGTTGCCAACTCCATTGCCTGCAGAAAGGCGGCATTTTCGTTTTCCACTTTACCGTTCCCTTCTTCATTCCACCATGGCATAAGATTTCCTATGCGAGCTGAAAGCGTCGTAGAAACATTGTACTTCCTCACACATGATGGTGAAGACGATGAGACCGGGACGGCGCCCTCCTCGCCTTCCGTCTCTGCAGGTCCGTAGGCATTAACGCCGTTGTCGATGCCATCAATGTGTTCCACAAAATTCTTATAAACAATATCAAACAAAATATCCAGTTCCTGCTCCGATAGTTTCTTCTTAT
>NW_894789.1:0-809 GCF_000209065.1 Trypanosoma cruzi | reverse complement strand
GTGCACACGCAAACATACATTGAAAGAGAGTGTCTCTGACTCCCGCCATTCATAATTCGAAACAAAAACATAGACCACAACGTGTGGTGCAGCAGCCGCTCGAAAACGATCCGCCGAGTGCAGCACCCTTGTGGGCAAGAGCTCGCGAAATTCCTCCAAGCAGCGGATAGTTCCGGGTTGTTTGGTGTCCAGTGTGTGCACACGCAAACATACATTGAAAGAGAGTGCCTCTGACTCCCGCCATTCATAATTCAAAACAAAAATTTAGACCACAGCGTGTGGTGCAGCAGCCGCTCGAAAACGATCCGCCGAGTGCAGCACCATTGTGGGCAAGAGCTCGCGAAATTCCTCCAAGCAGCGGATAATTCAGGGTTGTTTGGTGTCCAGTGTGTGCACACGCAAACATACATTGAAAGAGAGTGCCTCTGACTCCCGCCATTCATAATTCAAAACAAAAATTTAGACCACAGCGTGTGGTGCAGCAGCCGCTCGAAAACGATCCGCCGACTGCAGCACCCTTGTGGGCAAGAGCTCGCGAAATTCCTCCAAGCAGCGGATAATTCAGGGTTGTTTGGTGTCCAGTGTGTGCACACGCAAACATACATTGAAAGAGAGTGCCTCTGACTCCCGCCATTCATAATTCAAAACAAAAATTTAGACCACAGCGTGTGGTGCAGCAGCCGCTCGAAAACGATCCGCCGAGTGCAGCACCCTTGTGGGCAAGAGCTCGCGAAATTCCTCCAAGAAGCGGATAATTCAGGGTTGTTTGGTGTCCAGGTGTGTGCACACGCAAAACATACATGAAAGAG
>NW_894788.1:0-809 GCF_000209065.1 Trypanosoma cruzi | reverse complement strand
TGCGGGGAAGTCATGAGCACCTACGACGACTCGTTTGAGGGCAGCGACACGAGTTTATCGCCGTCGCCGCGATCGTCCTTGAGGGATGAATCCGACGCTGCCGTCATTCTGTCACAGCCATCTGCTTCTTCCGTGCCAATTCCGGTGCCCGTTGAGCAGGAGCTGCCGGAGGCGACAAATAGCCCAGTGCAGGCGCTGCCAGGCGACACGTTGGCGGACCGTGCCGACGCCGCCACTCCCACTCCTCCAGTTGCTAACACTGCCGCTGCTGCTGCTGTTGCCGATCCCCTTTTGGCGTCTCCTGCTTCGGTCAGCTCGCTTCCGCAGAGGGAGTTAAAAAGCCCCGTCGTGGGTGGTGCGGCGCCGGCATCGGCGGATAAGGCGTCCGTGGACACGAATTTGTCCCACATTGAGGTGAAGTTGGGTGGACTCAACGCACCCTCCACAGCAAAGTTTAAGGCGCTGTCGTCATACGTCGCATTTGGTGCCACCCCGCCGGGGTCAACGAGTGTTTTATCCGCCACAACCAACGAGACACGAAGAGAGACACAAAACAGTGTTGCCGCAGAAGTGAAAGAGAAGAAATTTCCGACGGAAACCCCGCCAGTTATTCTGTCTATAGCCTCAGAGACCGATGGCTCCTCTTCAAGACGAGAGAGCAGCGTTTTCAGTACGCTTTCACAACATCTCACGAAGAGGCAGTCACGAGAAGGAGAATCCAATTCCGAGAAGCTCCGGAAAGAGTCTGCGGCGACGGCCGTCGCTGCGACCCATCCTCTTGTGGACGAAAAGAAAGATGAGGGCGCAGA
>NW_894787.1:0-809 GCF_000209065.1 Trypanosoma cruzi | reverse complement strand
CCTTGTCCTCCACCTCCTTTTTTTCTTGCGCGTCCTCATCCAAGACCTGGTAAACGGCGTTTCTTCCCCTTTCATGTTTCATGGGACGTATGATGACTTCCTCCACAACTTGGTTGACCTTGGATCGATGCAAGATATCAAAGGAAATTCCTATGGAATTGCGGTCACTTCCAAGGGGAGGATGCGTCGAACGTCCATCGGCAGCGGACGTACATTCCTCTGAGCACCACCCAACAAAAACAGTAGAAGTTTGCAGTCCTGGCATGGTTTCCGGATCCCGTTCCAAAGATGCGGAGAAGCCGTTGAAGGCGCTCGTGCTCACAGGAACACCGCTGAGTAGAAAATTCAAGGAGACATGCACCTCATAGTAGAAAGTCAGGCCGTGCGCTTTTGCTGCTGCTTCTTTCCTCTCTCGTTGCCATCTTACGTGTGGTGATACTGTGGGGTCATCGTCGGGCCATAAGTCTGCGTGCCGTGGTGGGAGTTGTATGACATGTGCATTTGCGGTAGACGTGTCTCCAACCAGAAGGAAATGCGAGTCCGTTGCCTTTAGAGGTGTGTACCCCCACCTGTCCACCCGCCGCATAAATGATGTAGTAACGGCTGGTAATACGGCACACTTGACCGACGAGATTTGAAGGCGGTCTAAACGCTTCTTCCCAAGAATGAGCGAAAAGGACACACCAGAAGCCGCAGAAGAGGAACCGACTCGCGTCGCTGCCTGCGCATCTCCGTCCTCTTCCAATTCTAACTTCGTCACGGGAGGGTTCTCTGCAGATAATTTTCCCTTCTCATCCTTGTCGGTATCC
>NW_894786.1:0-809 GCF_000209065.1 Trypanosoma cruzi | reverse complement strand
TGCCGCTGCACTCGCGTGTGCTGCTGGCGAACTCAACACTACGCGCGACGGTTGGCGGGTCGCAGTACGTGACGAGGAACCCTGGCCTTGCGGGAGTTCGGTACGGCCCCGCGCTTGTCCTGGACGGTATCCGGCTTCTGTCGACGTGTTTTGTCATGACGCGGTCTACTCTGGTGTGTGGCGGGGGCTCGTGCGCTGCGATCCTCGTGGAGCACGGCCTTGGCGCCAACCTGTCCAGCGTCTTCTACATGGACAACTGTGCTGTCCTGTCGCAGGCGCACGTGATGTACGCCCTTGCGTCGGACCTGCGTGTTGGTGGTGGCTCCGTATTCTCCATACAGAACAGCTCGTGGAGTGCGCCGAGCATCGAATACTACGAAGGTGCTTGTGTGTTTGGGGACGTTGTGGTGGCTGGCGGCAGCGTGCTGCAGATTGTGTCCAGCACTTTCCGTCTCGGCTTTGCCATGCTCATGGCAAACACGCTGAACGTGGCTGGCGGCAGCTGGCTGGTGCACCGCGACAACG
The DNA here is from genome assembly GCF_000209065.1 of Trypanosoma cruzi. Lineage (NCBI taxonomy): Eukaryota > Euglenozoa > Kinetoplastea > Trypanosomatida > Trypanosomatidae > Trypanosoma > Trypanosoma cruzi. The sequence continues at coordinate 284 of NW_894786.1, read as the reverse complement.
AGTTCCGCACCGCCTACGTTGTGTACGTGGCCAAGGAGAACGGCGTGGCGTTTCGCGATCGGAGTGTGTGGTCGATAATTGACAACAACTTCACGTACGGCTCGTACTCGTTGACCATCGCACAAATGACGAGCAACTGGTCACTGCCATCCGACTCGAGTCCGACCATCTACGGCGTGTGCAACAAGGCAAGGGGCTCACCTGTGACGGATTACCGAGAAGAACTCAATATTGGATCACCCGTGATGGTGTTGGACTGTGGTGTGTGCACGATGGACGCTGTG
>NW_894785.1:0-809 GCF_000209065.1 Trypanosoma cruzi | reverse complement strand
GCACGCACAGGATTGTGGCTGCCGAGGCCCTCGCGAGGGGGAAAAAACCTGCATTTTTTTTTTTTGACATGTTGCTCGGTGTGTGCTGACGCGTGACGAATAACAACACGCCCCAATAAGCAGAAAAGAAGTAAAACAAAATGGCGCTGAGCGGCACACCGGTAAGCCAAAAATACGCAATCACCAATAAAAAAGCCGGCGATCACCCAGCAGGCACATCAAGCGTCCTCAAAACCAACCTGGAACAGACAAAAAAAAAGAGGCAATCATAGAAAACAAAGATCCCCGCCCCCAAACAGGAAAAACATTAAAGAAAACGCGATTCTTTTTTTTGTCCTTACTGCCGGGGTTGGCCGCCGCAAGAAATAAAAAATGGTAGGGCGGTGGCCCCGGACGCTAGATACAGCACGACGTGTCGAATTATCCAAGTTGCAGCGGCTGCCCCGGACGTTAGATACGGGACGACGTGTCGAATTATCCAAGTTGCAGCGGCTGCCCCGGACGTTAGATACAGCATGACGTGTCGAATTATCCAAGCTGCAGCGGTGGCCTCGGGCGTTAGATATATGACGACTTACAGTAGTAACCACGCTGCGGCTGCGCATCCTAAACACGTCTTTTTCGTTTTCCAGGGGACAACGCAAATGTGCTCGATTGTTCGAAGATCGACATTAATACTTTACGTGAAAAGGAGTCGCGCGACCGCATTTTTTTAGCTCAGTCGCAAACACGCTCACAATGTCATCCGGGGACGCGGGTTCGATTCCCGCAGAAGCCTAAGTTTTTTCCATTTTTTTTTTTGAATCTTG
>NW_894784.1:0-809 GCF_000209065.1 Trypanosoma cruzi | reverse complement strand
CGCATAAGGTGTATCATCCCGCATAATATGTGTGTATCATCCCGCATAAGATGTGTTTCATCCCGCATAAGGTGTGTATCATCCCGCATAAGATGTGTTATCATCCCCCATAAGGTGTGTTATCGTCCCCCATAAGGTGTGTTATCATCCCGCATAAGATGTTATCATCCCGCATAAGGTGTGTTATCATCCCCCATAAGGTGTTATCATCCCGCATAAGGTGTTATCATCCCGCATAAGGTGTGTTATCATCCCGCATAAGGTGTGTTATCATCCCGCATAAGGTGTGTTATCATCCCGCATAAGGTGTGTTATCATCCCGCATAAGATGTTATCATCCCGCATAAGGTGTTATCATCCCGCATAAGGTGTTATCATCCCCCATAAGGTGTGTTATCATCCCGCATAAGGTGTGTTATCATCCCGCATAAGATGTGTTATCATCCCCCATAAGGTGTGTTATCATCCCGCATAAGATGTGTTATCGTCCCGCATAAGGTGTGTTATCATCCCGCATAAGGTGTGTTATCATCCCGCATAATATGTGTGTTATCATCCCGCATAATATGTGTGTTATCATCCCGCATAAGATGTGTTATCATCCCCCATAAGGTGTGTTATCGTCCCCCATAAGGTGTGTTATCATCCCGCATAAGGTGTGTTATCATCCCGCATAATATGTGTGTTATCATCCCGCATAATATGTGTGTTATCATCCCGCATAAGATGTGTTATCATCCCGCATAAGGTGTGTTATCATCCCGCATAAGATGTGTTATCATCACGCATAAGGTGTGTTATCATCCCCT
>NW_894783.1:0-809 GCF_000209065.1 Trypanosoma cruzi | reverse complement strand
CGCACAGGTGCCGCGGGCGTTCCGCAGGAGCGACTCTTTGACGAGCCTTGACGACGCGGAGAGAACGGCGGAGTCGACGCGCCATGTGGTGCGGCGGTGTGGGAGCAAAAATCTAGTGGAGCGTCGCGGGTACCTTTTCATTGACTTTGAGTACACGGATGCGAACTACCGCTGCTTTGACCTTGGCAACACGCTGTGCGAGCTGGACTACGACTACACGCGTGGCACGGAGGCGGGTGGTCGCGGGTTCATCAAGTTTCTGAGCGTGTTCCCGCCCGCGGCGAAGGCGGATGCGTGGCGCGGGCTTGGGGAGGAGTACCCGCGGCTGCCGGAGCTGATCGTTGACGCCTGGCGGCGGGGCGACGTTGACGGGGAGGCGGGGGACGTTGGCACTGCCGCGTTGCAGGCTGTGCGGAGGTACTTTGCGACGAGCAGCGGGGTGCCGGTGAGTGAGGTGTCGGTAAGCGAGGCGCATTTGGTGGAGCTGCTGCTCGGCATGCTGGCGTCGCACCTCCACTGGACGCTGTGGGCAATCGTGATGGGCTGCGTGCCCGACGAGTGTGCCGACTGCGCAGTGGACACGGAGGCATTTGCTCGTGGGGGCAGCGGTCTGGACTACGTGTGCTACGGTGAGTGCCGGCTGCGGGAGTACATGGCACTTCGCCACTGGCTTGTTAGCAACGCATTTATTTAGGTGGCTCTGCGTGTTTGTGTATTTGTGTGTTTAGTTTAGGAGAATTGGTTACATTGGCGGTATAATGTCGAGTGCATTTGAGGGGTCAACGGAGTGAACTCTGCGAGGGAATTCT
>NW_894782.1:0-809 GCF_000209065.1 Trypanosoma cruzi | reverse complement strand
TGTAGTGGTGCGGCACTGTTGACCACAATGATTCTAGAAAAAAAAAAGACATTCTCTGACCTAACCCTGCAGAAACACACAAATATAAAAGAAGTAAAAACACTCGCTAACATAATCCATCATAAACGCACTGCGCTAACCTCCTCAGTCATTTCTTCAATCTTCTCGTCTAAGCTTTTTGCTTCACGAAGTTTCAGCATCTTCGTGATTACAACATACGCCTGAGAAAACACTCGGTCAGAGCAAACTGGTACTGATGTGTGGTTTTCCAGAACTCCGCAATCCTCCCATGATCAACATCTCCCACACTCGGCGGGTCGACGACACCACATCTCCGCCAGCCATTCATCGGCGTGCTGTCTGCGTGCTGCACATAAATAATCTCCCACGACAATCCCTGAGCAAATTCCTCCCAACCATTAAAAAACTTCGATAGATGCTCAGTGAACTGCCGCACGGTGCTGGTTGTCGTGCGATGCTCACCCGCCGTAGTCATCTGCAGCCCCACCAGCGTCCTCCGCGGTGACTCCACGAAGAAAAAGCAGTCCACCAGCGGAAAGTCCCTGACCATCGGTATGTACAGCACTCGATGATTTATATTTTGTTTCGCATCAATTTTTCCAACTCCAGGTATTTCACATATTTCGGTGGGGTGCGCTCCAGGATTTGCTTTCAGCACTGTGCGCCGTGCTCCACGACGTGCTGGTGGCCTCAGCTCTTTGAGTTCCTCTGCCATTGCACTGACAAACCTCCCAAAGATGAGCGCGCGCAAACAAAACCTGTCCGTACATGCGGACGAAATAGTTTCC
>NW_894781.1:0-808 GCF_000209065.1 Trypanosoma cruzi | reverse complement strand
GCAGCACCCTTGTGGGCAAGAGCTCGCGAAATTCCTCCAAGCAGCGGATAGTTCAGGGTTGTTTGGTGTCCAGTGTGTGCACACGCAAACATACATTGAAAGAGAGTGTCTCTGACTCCCGCCATTCATAATTCGAAACAAAAATTTAGACCACAGCGTGTGGTGCAGCAGCCGCTCGAAAACGATCCGCCGAGTGCAGCACCATTGTGGGCAAGAGCTCGCGAAACTCCTCCAAGAAGCGGATAATTCAGGGTTGTTTGGTGTCCAGTGTGTGCACACGCAAACATACATTGAAAGAGAGTGCCTCTGACTCCCGCCATTCATAATTCGAAACAAAAATTTAGACCACAGCGTGTGGTGCAGCAGCCGCTCGAAAACGATCCGCCGACTGCAGCACCATTGTGGGCAAGAGCTCGCGAAATTCCTCCAAGCAGCGGATAGTTCAGGGTTGTTTGGTGTCCAGTGTGTGCACACGCAAACATACATTGAAAGAGAGTGCCTCTGACTCCCGCCATTCATAATTCGAAACAAAAATTTAGACCACAGCGTGTGGTGCAGCAGCCGCTCGAAAACGATCCGCCGAGTGCAGCACCATTGTGGGCAAGAGCTCGCGAAACTCCTCCAAGCAGCGGATAATTCAGGGTTGTTTGGTGTCCAGTGTGTGCACACGCAAACATACATTGAAAGAGAGTGCCTCTGACTCCCGCCATTCATAATTCGAAACAAAAATTTAGACCACAGCGTGTGGTGCAGCAGCCGCTCGAAAAGGATCCGCCGACTGCAGCACCATTGTGGGCAAGAGCTCGCG
>NW_894780.1:0-808 GCF_000209065.1 Trypanosoma cruzi | reverse complement strand
TCTTGCCCACACGGGTGCTGCACTTGGCTGATCGTTTTCGAGCGGTCGCTGCATCACACGTTGTGGTCCAAATATTTGTTTCCAATTATGAATGGTGGGAGTCAGAGACACTCTCTGTCAATATCTGTTTGCGTGTTCACACACTGGACACCAAACAACCCTGAATTATCCGCTGCTTGGAGGAATTTCGCGAGCTCTTGCCCACAAGGGTGCTGCACTCGGCTGATCGTTTTCGAGCGGCCGCTGCATCACACGTTGTGGTCTGAATTTTTGTTTCCGATTGTGAATGGTGGGAGTCAGAGACACTCTCTGTCAATATCTGTTTGCGTGTTCACACACTGGACACCAAACAACCCTGAACTATCCGCTGCTTGGAGGAATTTCGCGAGCTCTTGCCCACACGGGTGCTGCACTCGGCTGATCGTTTTCGAGCGGCTGCTGCATCACACGTTGTGGTCCAAATTTTTGTTTCCGATTGTGAATGGTGGGAGTCAGAGACACTCTCTGTCAATATCTGTTTGCGTGTTCACACACTGGACACCAAACAACCCTGAACTATCCACTGCTTGGAGGAATTTCGCGAGCTCTTGCCCACACGGGTGCTGCACTCGGCTGATCGTTTTCGAGCGGCTGCTGCATCACACGTTGTGGTCCAAATTTTTGTTTCCGATTGTGAATGGTGGGAGTCAGAGACACTCTCTGTCACTATCTGTTTGCGTGTTCACACACTGGACACCAAACAACCCTGAACTATCCGCTGCTTGGAGGAATTTCGCGAGCTCTTGCCCACACGGGTGCTGCACTCGGC
>NW_894779.1:0-808 GCF_000209065.1 Trypanosoma cruzi | reverse complement strand
CAATTATGAATGGTGGGAGTCAGAGACACTCTCTGTCAATATCTGTTTGCGTGTTCACACACTGGACACCAAACAACCCTGAACTATCCGCTGCTTGGAGGAATTTCGCGAGCTCTTGCCCACAAGGGTGCTGCACTCGGCTGATCGTTTTCGAGCGGCCGCTGCATCACACGTTGTGGTCTGAATTTTTGTTTCCGATTGTGAATGGTGGGAGTCAGAGACACTCTCTGTCAATATCTGTTTGCGTGTTCACACACTGGACACCAAACAACCCTGAACTATCCGCTGCTTGGAGGAATTTCGCGAGCTCTTGCCCACAAGGGTGCTGCACTCGGCTGATCGCTTTCGAGCGGCGGCTACATCACACGTTGTGGTCTGAATTTTTGTTTCCGATTGTGAATGGTGGGAGTTAGAGGCACTCTCTGTCAATATCTGTTTGCGTGTTCACACACTGGACACCAAACAACCCTGAACTATCCGCTGCTTGGAGGAATTTCGCGAGCTGTTGCCCACAAGGGTGCTGCACTCGGCTGATCGTTTTCGAGAGGCCGCTGCATCACACGTTGTGGTCTGAATTTTTGTTTCCAATTATGAATGGTGGGAGTCAGAGACACTCTCTTTCAATATCTGTTTGCGTGTTCACACACTGGACACCAAACAACCCTGAACTATCCGCTGCTTGGAGGAATTTCGCGAGCTGTTGCCCACAAGGGTGCTGCACTCGGCTGATCGTTTTCGAGCGGCCGCTGCATCACACGTTGTGGTCCAAATTTTTGTTTCCAATTGTCAATGGTGGGAGTCAGAGGCA
>NW_894778.1:0-808 GCF_000209065.1 Trypanosoma cruzi | reverse complement strand
CCGTACCATTCACATATCAGGGTGCACCACCTTTTTTTTTTTCTTTTTCCCCCTTCCTCCCTTCCTTTTTTTCCCTTTCCCTTTGGCAAGCTTTTTAAATGGGGAAAACAAACAAAAAAAAGCAAATAAAAAAAAAGAAGAAAAGCAACGCAACGCAACGCAACAAAAAAAAAAAAAAAAAAAAAAAGAAAAAAATTGAAATAAATAAAAGAGAATCAAACAAAACAAACAAACAAACAAAAGTCAAGCAAAAAAAAAAAAAAAAAAAAAAAGACACATACGAAACGCGGTTTATTCCTTTTTTCACCTTCCCCCACCCTTCTCCTTCTGCTTCCTTCCTTCCTCCTAAAATTTCTTTTCCTTTGCCCTTTTCTTTGCGGATCATTCGTCCTATTTATTAAGTAGTATCATATATTTATGTTTATGATGTCCTTTTTTTTTTTTTTTTTCCCCTTCTCCCCCCTTTTCTTTCTTTATCACTTTTCTCACGCAAGCAATTGTTGCTTCGCCCTGTTTTATTAAAAGTAAGGGTGTTTTTCTTTCCTTTCCTTCTTTTATGTGCGCCACCGAAGCCACCAAAGTCTTTTTTTTAGTTTTTTATTTTTTTTTGTCCTTTAAATTTACTTCTGCGCATTCTTCTTTTATGCCATTCGTTTTGGGCATATTTGCTCCACCCACTTATTTTTCCCCTGACGGAGAAAACATGGCCGCTACACCACCACTTTGTCTTTGCGTTCCGCCTGGCTAATGCCTCCTGCAACGACTCTGGATGCATCACCCCTATCACCTCCCGCCGTCGGCACGGTAC
>NW_894777.1:0-808 GCF_000209065.1 Trypanosoma cruzi | reverse complement strand
TCCCGCCATTCATAATTCGAAACAAAAATTTAGACCACAGCGTGTGGTGCAGCAGCCGCTCGAAAACGATCCGCCGAGTGCAGCACCATTGTGGGCAAGAGCTCGCGAAACTCCTCCAAGAAGCGGATAATTCAGGGTTGTTTGGTGTCCAGTGTGTGCACACGCAAACATACATTGAAAGAGAGTGCCTCTGACTCCCGCCATTCATAATTCGAAACAAAAATTTAGACCACAGCGTGTGGTGCAGCAGCCGCTCGAAAACGATCCGCCGACTGCAGCACCATTGTGGGCAAGAGCTCGCGAAATTCCTCCAAGCAGCGGATAATTCAGGGTTGTTTGGTGTCCAGTGTGTGCACACGCAAACATACATTGAAGGAGAGTGCCTCTGACTCCCGCCATTCATAATTCGAAACAAAAATTTAGACCACAGCGTGTGGTGCAGCAGCCGCTCGAAAACGATCCGCCGACTGCAGCACCCTTGTGGGCAAGAGCTCGCGAAATTCCTCCAAGCAGCGGATAATTCAGGGTTGTTTGGTGTCCAGTGTGTGCACACGCAAACATACATTGAAAGAGAGTGCCTCTGACTCCCGCCATTCATAATTCGAAACAAAAATTTAGACCACAGCGTGTGGTGCAGCAGCCGCTCGAAAACGATCCGCCGACTGCAGCACCATTGTGGGCAAGAGCTCGCGAAATTCCTCCAAGCAGCGGATAATTCAGGGTTGTTTGGTGTCCAGGTGTGTGCACACGCAAACATACATTGAAAGAGAGTGCCTCTGACTCCCGCCATTCATAATCGAAACAAAAA
>NW_894776.1:0-808 GCF_000209065.1 Trypanosoma cruzi | reverse complement strand
AGAGAGAGAAGGAAGTGTGTGTATGCGGGCGGTGCATGGCTCTCTCACACTCACTCTCACGCGGCCACCACCGCAGCCGCAGCCGCACAAACCACGAAACAGATGGAATCAGTGCGATTGCAGAACTCGCACACCGTCCTGCAAACCAGAAGTTTAAAAAGCAATATGAAACAAGAATTCAAAAAAAAAAAAAAATGGAAAAAACTTAGGCTTCTGCGGGAATCGAACCCGCGTCCCCGGATGACATTGTGAGCGTGTTTGCCACTGAGCTAAAAAAATGCGGTCGCGCGACTCCTTTTCACGTAAAGTATTAATGTCGATCTTCGAACAATCGAGCACATTTGCGTTGTCCCCTGGAAAACGAAAAAGACGTGTTTAGGATGCGCAGCCGCAGCGTGGTTACTACTGTAAGTCGTCATATATCTAACGCCCGAGGCCACCGCTGCAGCTTGGATAATTCGACACGTCATGCTGTATCTAACGTCCGGGGCCGCAGCCGCAGCGTGGTTACTACGATTCGTCGTGTTGTATCCAACGTCCGGGGCAGCCGCTGCAAACTTGGATAATTCGACACGTCGTGTTGTATCCAACGTCCGGGGCCACCGCCCTACCATTTTTTATTTCTTGCGGCGGCCAACCCCGGCAGTAAGGACAAAAAAAAGAATCGCGTTTTCTTTAATGTTTTTCCTGTTTGGGGGCGGGGATCTTTGTTTTCTATGATTGCCTCTTTTTTTTTGTCTGTTCCAGGTTGGTTTTGAGGACGCTCTGATGTGCCTGCTGGGTGATCGCGCGGCTTTTTTATTGGTGA
>NW_894775.1:0-808 GCF_000209065.1 Trypanosoma cruzi | reverse complement strand
GAAAGAAAGGCGGCAAAGTTTCTCATTGCGAAAGAAACGCAGCTCGCTAGAAGGAAACAAGTCGGTGAGGGTGGGGACGGTAAAGATAAGGGGTCGATGGCGATTGAGGGTGGGAGGCACATCAGCAACAACAGCAACACATCGACGTCGCTCCCGGAGTCGCTAGTCAAGGAGATCACTGTCTCTTTTATGGCGCGTCATCCGAATTTGGTTCACACAAGTGACGTGTTTGTGGAAGATGTGGAGGATTTGCAAAGACGTGTGCAGCGGTATAACTCCCAACTTTTTATTGTTTCCTCAACATCTTCCAGCGTCACAGCAAAACGAAGGGTAAAGCAAGAGCCTCTCCTCGTAGTGGCACAGAAAAATGCTGTGCCACATGTTTCTTCCACGACGTGTGACTCTTTTTCCGGTAGGGATAATGGGGGTGGTGGTGCTCCAGAGCAGCGCCAGGGTTCGTTACCCGCCATGCCAGCTTCCTCAGCGGTGGTGAAATCGGCCGCTGAGACCAATCAGTCAGCTATTGAGAAAGTAAGGCAACAACTGCAAGAAGGAAAAGTGCAATGTATTCTTGTGATGGAGTTGCTGGCCGGCCGAGATTTATTCACACTGGTCTCTCGGAAACCACTCAACGAGGCAAGGACCGCAGCCTATATGATGGATTTACTGTTGGCTCTGCAGTGTCTTCACTCCCAACAAATCGTTCACCGTGATGTGAAGGTGGAAAACATTGTTATTGACCCTCAGGACAGAGCACGTCTCATAGACTACGGCTTTTGTGAAGGACTGCAATGGTCGAGCAACACGA
>NW_894774.1:0-808 GCF_000209065.1 Trypanosoma cruzi | reverse complement strand
CAAGATCTCGCGAAATTCCTCCAAGCAGCGGATAGTTCCGGGTTGTTTGGCGTCCAGTGTGTGAACACGCAAACAGACATTGAAAGAGAGTGTCTCTGACCACCACCATTCATAATTCGAAACAAAAACATAGACCACAGCGTGTGGTGCAGCAGCCGCTCGAAAACGATTATCCGAGTGCAGCACCGTTGTGGGCAAGATCTCGCGAAATTCCTCCAAGCAGCGGATAGTTCCGGGTTGTTTGGCGTTCAGTGTGTGAACACGCAAACAGACATTGAAAGAGAGTGTCTCTGACCACCACCATTCATAATTCGAAACAAAAACATAGACCACAGCGTGTGGTGCAGCAGCCGCTCGAAAACGATTATCCGAGTGCAGCACCGTTGTGGGCAAGATCTCGCGAAATTCCTCCAAGCAGCGGATAGTTCCGGGTTGTTTGGCGTCCAGTGTGTGAACACGCAAACAGACATTGAAAGAGAGTGTCTCTGACCACCACCATTCATAATTCGAAACAAAAACATAGACCACAGCGTGTGGTGCAGCAGCCGCTCGAAAACGATTATCCGAGTGCAGCACCGTTGTGGGCAAGATCTCGCGAAATTCCTCCAAGCAGCGGATAGTTCCGGGTTGTTTGGCGTCCAGTGTGTGAACACGCAAACAGACATTGAAAGAGAGTGTCTCTGACCACCACCATTCATAATTCGAAACAAAAACATAGACCACAGCGTGTGGTGCAGCAGCCGCTCGAAAACGATTATCCGAGTGCAGCACCGTTTGGGCAAGATCTCGCGAAATCCTCCAAGCAGCG
>NW_894773.1:0-808 GCF_000209065.1 Trypanosoma cruzi | reverse complement strand
TCGTTTTCGAGTGGCTGCTGCACCACACGCTGTGGTCTAAATTTCTGTTTCGAATTATGAATGGTGGTGGTCAGAGACACTCTCTGTCAATGTCTGTTTGCGTGTTCACACACTGGACGCCAAACAACCCGGAACTATCCGCTGCTTGGAGGAATTTCGCGAGCTCCTGCCCACAGGGGTGCTGCACTCGGCGGATCGTTTTCGAGTGGCTGCTGCACCGCACGTTGTGGTCTAAATTTTTGTTTCGAATTATGAATGGTGGTGGTCAGAGACACTCTCTGTCAATGTCTGTTTGCGTGTTCACACACTGGACGCCAAACATCCCGGAACCATCCGCTGCTTGGAGGAATTTCGCGAGATCTTGCCCACAGGGGTGCTGCACTCGGCGGATCGTTTTCGAGTGGCTGCTGCACCACACGTTGTGGTCTAAATTTTTGTTTCGAATTATGAATGGTGGTGGTCAGAGACACTCTCTGTCAATGTCTGTTTGCGTGTTCACACACTGGACGCCAAACAACCCGGAACCATCCGCTGCTTGGAGGAATTTCGCGAGATCTTGCCCACAGGGGTGCTGCACTCGGCGGATCGTTTTCGAGTGGCTGCTGCACCGCACGTTGTGGTCTAAATTTCTGTTTCGAATTATGAATGGTGGTGGTCAGAGACACTTTCTTTCAATGTCTGTTTGCGTGTTCACACACTGGACGCCAAAAAACCCGGAACTATCCGCTGCTTGGAGGAATTTCGCGAGCTCTTGCCCACAGGGGTGCTGCACTCGCCGGATCGTTTTCGAGCGGCCGCTGCACCACAC
>NW_894772.1:0-808 GCF_000209065.1 Trypanosoma cruzi | reverse complement strand
TTGGTTTTGAGGACGCTTGATGTGCCTGCTGGGTGATTGCCGGCTTTTTTATTGGTGATTGCGTATTTTTGGCTTACCGGTGTGCCGCTCAGCGCCATTTTGTTTTACTTCTTTTCTGCTTATTGGGGCGTGTTGTTATTCGTCACGCGTCAGCACACACCGAGCAACATGTCAAAAAAAAAAAAATGCAGGTTTTTTCCCCCTCGCGAGGGCCTCGGCAGCCACAATCCTGTGCGTGCGTGCATTCTCAGCGTTTTAAGCACGGCATGTGTGTGCATGTGTGTGTGTGTTTGTCAGCGCCTATACTTTCAGAGCAGCTGTGCGCCACAAGAGAGTCTGAAGAAAGCAACGGCAGAGAGAGGCAGATAAGCACACACGCAAATTACTCATATCATCACACACACACACACGCAGCCGCGGAATGGGTGCACTCAACCACAAAATCAAAAAGAAAAACAAAACAAAAAGCCGAAGCGTGGGACTACCAGCGCACACACACTCTCATTGCTCCCGTAAAGCAAAACACACACACAGGGAGAGAGAGAGAGGTCGCCCACTCAATGCAATGAAAACAAAACAGAAACAGTTACGGTGCTCCGCCCATGCAGCCAGGCAGGACGGCAGCGGTGCGTGTCGTGCAAAAGAGAGCACCAACGGGCCTGCATGGGTGTGCATGCATATATACAATGGGCACATTATTGTGTGTGCTTCGTGGGGTGAGGCGACGACGAGAGTCCATGCAAGGGGACACACACACAGAGAGAGAAGGAAGTGTGTGTATGCGGGCGGTGCATGGCTCTCTCACACT
>NW_894771.1:0-808 GCF_000209065.1 Trypanosoma cruzi | reverse complement strand
TTTTTTTGTCTGTTCCAGGTTGGTTTTGAGGACGCTTGATGTGCCTGCTGGGTGATCGCCGGCTTTTTTATTGGTGATTGCGTATTTTTGGCTTACCGGTGTGCCGCTCAGCGCCATTTTGTTTTACTTCTTTTCCGCTTATTGGGGCGTGTTGTTATTCGTCACGCGTCAGCACACACCGAGCAACATGTCAAAAAAAAACAAAATGCAGGCTTTTCCCCCCTCGCGAGGGCCTCCGCAGCCACAATCCTGTGCGTGCGTGCATTCTCAGCGTTTTAAACACGGCATGTGTGTGTGCATGTGCTTGTGTGTTTGGCAGCGCCTATACTTGCGGAGCAGCTGTGCGCCACAAGAGAGTCTGAAGAAAGCAACGGCAGAGAGAGGCAGATAGCACACACGCAAATTACTCATATCATCACACACACACACACACACACGCAGCCGCGGAATGGGTGCACTCAACCACAAAATCAAAAAGGAAAACAAAACAAAAAGCCGAAGCGTGGGACGACCAGCGCACACACACTCTCATTACTCCCGTAAAGCAAAACACACACACAGAGGGAGAGAGAGAGAGGTCGCCCACTCAATGCAATAAAAACAAAACAGAAACAGTTACGGTGCTCCGTCCATGCAGCCAGGCAGGACGGCAGCGGTGCGTGTCGTGCAAAAGAGAGCACCAACGGGCCTGCATGGGTGTGCATGCATATATACAATGGGCACATTATGTGTGTGCTTCGTGGGGTGAGGTGAAGGCGAGAGTCCATGCAAGGGGACACACACACACAGAGAGAGAAGGAAGAGTGTG
>NW_894770.1:0-808 GCF_000209065.1 Trypanosoma cruzi | reverse complement strand
AGTTAGTGTAATCAACGCGGCCACCAAAATTGCTGCTAAATATGGAATTGGCGTGGTGGAAATACTTCGTGATTCCAATGGTCACGTGTTTCTCCTCCTCCCCTGCAGCAGTAAAGGAGGGATGGCTGCCCAGGTACTGCAGCAGGAGGAACAGCACCATCCACCGGACTGCGTTCCTTGTCGCAGAGCGCATTCGAATGCCCATTGCTTCGAATTCCACGATATTACTCGTCGTGCGGGAGAGCGTGTGGGTCCACTATTTTCGCGTGGTAGAGACAAAATGAAGGGAGAGGCACAACAACGGTGTGAAAAGAGAGCTCTAGGGGCGCAGGAACGCCCAGTCGAATGATCACAATTCTTGAGAGGGTCGGGCAAAATGACACGCGAGAAACAATCCCTGCGGCCTTGTAAGGGGGGAAGGACCCCGGCCTGCAAAGATTCACATACGCATACGAGGAGTAATTACTGTGCACGCAAAAAGGAACGCAACATCTCAGCGTCCCCAACGCAAAATAAAAAAGGGATCCTCGTGAGTCCAACACACGGACCCACACTGGCCAGCACCTTCCGCACCGCTCCCCCATCCGTAACGGTGCATGGGCAAAAGAGAACAGGCGCAGCGCGACCCCGTACAGGGAACAACCTGAGCAAAAGCAAAGGGTAGACAAAACAAACACAAAAAAAAAATAAATAGATGAATAAAACTGACAGAATAATCTTCTGGGCCGCTGGCCGAATCCTGAAATTGCCAATAGGAGCCACACAAGACGGGAATGAGAAGGGGTGAACGTAATGTGTGGCTGGAAAG
>NW_894769.1:0-808 GCF_000209065.1 Trypanosoma cruzi | reverse complement strand
GGCGGCTTGCCACCCTTTTGTTGTTATCGTTTTTGTCCGCTGAGGCACTGCGAAGACGCCCAAGAGAGCCAAGAGTAGGGAGGAAGCGAGGAGGTATGTGCAGCTTTGATCATCAGGACAAATCAACTTTTTTGTCCGGCCGGAGGAAGAAACCTCTCCGTCCCATCATTTCACCCTCAATTATGGTGGCAGACCCAACACAACTTCTGTTGGAAGCCCTGCACGTGTTGTCTCCCGAGGGCGGTGCTGTGGAGTGGCTTCATGTTGACGTTATTGATGGCCATTTTGCGCCAAACATGTCGTTCTGCTCAGACACCGTGGCTGGGCTGCGTCGCCATCTTCCCCACGTCTTCCTTGACGTCCATCTTATGGTGGCGGAGCCTGAAAAATGGGTACGTCCGTTTGCTGATGCGGGGGCATCGCAGTTTACATTTCATATTGAAGCCACACAGGAGCCAGTTGCTTTGGCAAGCAAAATTCGTGAGGCTGGTATGCAAGTAGGTGTTGCAATTAGTCCCCGCACCGCAATTGACGGTCTTATCCCACTTATTGAGAACGGTCATTTGGATATGGCACTTGTCATGACTGTAGAGCCTGGATTTGCGGGGCAAAAATTTCTGTCGGGGCCTCTTGCAAAAGTGCGTCAGCTGCGTGGACGGTACCCCCACCTGAACATTCAAGTGGATGGCTCTATTAATCTCGATACTGTGAATGAGGCGGCATTAGCAGGGGCCAACTGTTTGGTTCCAGGACAGGCCGTTTTCAAAGCCAAGAATAGGCAGGAGAACGTCATTCACTTGCGCCGTGT
>NW_894768.1:0-808 GCF_000209065.1 Trypanosoma cruzi | reverse complement strand
TTTTTCTGTACAACCGCCCACTGAATCCCACTGAGATGGCTGCAATCAAGGACAGGAAACCCGTTCCAAAGAGAGTTCCGGAACCACAAGCGGGAGATGTTCCTCAAACCATCGCATCTGCTGTGTCTGGCCCAAAGAAAAATTCAGCACCGGGGAGGACAACTGTGGAGAGAGCTGCCAATACCCAAAATGCGCCAGCGGGACGCTTGACTTCTGCTGGGAATGAAGGGACGGCACGAGAAACGGGTGATGGTGGGGCAAATGGTGATGCTGGTTCCGCGTACGGGAGGGGACTGCTGCCGCTGCTTCTTATGCTGGGACTGTGTGGCTTTGCGGCTGCGTGAGGAGCGTGCGGCCTCAGTGTGGAGCACTTGTGCCCTTTCCTGCACCGACACACACACACCGCTAGGGATAAATTTTACTACGCAGAGAATAATTTGTTTTTGTTTTTCTTTAATGTTTTCCATTTTTTCTTGCTGCTTTAGGGAAACCACTATAAGCGTTTTTTTTTTCGGCTTTTAATTTTTCTCTTTTTTTTGGTGTATAATTTCGTATGTTTTTTTATGTTTGTTTTTAATCATTTTTGTTTGCTTTTAAAAAAATTTAAGTTTTTTTTTTTTTGCTCCACTCCTTCTTTCCTTTTGCTTTTGGGGCAATCACTATGGACGTTTTTTTCTTTTCTACTCTTCCCTCTTTAATTGTTTCTTCTGCACTCTTCCTGTGAGGGGTGCCGTGTGCTTCCCGCCCAACTGCTCCACTCGCACACCCACCGACACGCTCATGACGACGGCCCTGTGCGCCTCGCCTG
>NW_894767.1:0-808 GCF_000209065.1 Trypanosoma cruzi | reverse complement strand
TTTTTTTTTGACATGTTGCTCGGTGTGTGCTGACGCGTGACGAATAACAACACGCCCCAATAAGCGGAAAAGAAGTAAGACAAAATGGCGCTGAGCGGCACACCGGTAAGCCAAAAATACGCAATCACCAATAAAAAAGCCGGCGATCATCCAGCAGGCACATCAAGCCTCCTAAAAACCAACCTGGAACAGACAAAAAAAAAGAGACAATCATAGAAAACAAAGATCCCCGCCCCCAAACAGGAAAAACATTAAAGAAAACGCGATTCTTTTTTTTGTCCTTACTGCCGGGGTTGGCCGCTGCAAGAAATAAAAAATGGTAGGGCGGTGGCCCCGGACGTTGGATACAGGACGACGTGTCGAATTATCCAAGTTGCAGCGGCTGCCCCGGACGTTGGATACAACACGACGAATCGTAGTAACCACGCTGCGGCTGCGGCCCCGTACGAGAGATATATGACGAACTTATCGTAGTAACCACGCTGCGGCGGCGCACCCTAAACATGTCGTTTTCGTTTTCCAGGGGACAACGCAAATGTGCTCGATTGTTCGAAGATCGAAATTAATACTTTACGTGAAAAGGGGTCGCGCGACCGCATTTCTATAGCTCAGTGGCAAACACGCTCACAATGTCATCCGGGGACGCGGGTTCGATTCCCGCAGAAGCCTAAGTTTTTTCCATTTTTTTTTGAATTCTTGTTTCATATTGCTTTTTAAACTTCTGGTTTGCAGGACGGTGTGCGAGTTCTGCAATCGCACTGATTCCATCTGTTTCGTGGTTTGTGCGGCTGCGGCTGCGGTGGTGGCC
>NW_894766.1:0-808 GCF_000209065.1 Trypanosoma cruzi | reverse complement strand
ACATTTTGGCATCTGTGTGCGGTGCTGCCGCATGGGGATGGTGCACCCGCACCGCATGCTCAGACACAAGTATCCAAAAATACATAAATCCCACATCATTCTTTACCACAAATCAAACTGTCTTGTTCACCTTCAATTTCCTAATCTATTTTCCTATTATTTTATTTTTTTTGCACACTTCGGACGGCTTCTTCTCTTCTAAAGCCTCTGTACGATATTGACACCTGGTACTGGCGCACCTCTTCCTCCCGGAACGCCGAATTCTCACGGCTCTCGTCGCTCACATTATCGGAATTGACGACATCACATCTCCGCCAGCCATTCATCGGCATGCTGCCTGCCTGCTGCACACAAATAATCTCCCACGACATGTCTCGGGAAAATTCCTCCCAGTCATTACAATATGCCGCCAGGCACTCAGTGAACGGCCTCACAGTGCTGGTTATCGTGTGGTGCCCACCCGCCGTAGCCATCCGCAGCCCAACCACCGTCATTGGATTAGACTCTGAGAAAAAAAGGAATCCACCAGCGAAAAGTTTGTGGCCCACGGTTTGTGCAGCACCCCGTACTTTACGAATCGTTTTTTCATATTCACTCGGCAGCAAACCTTCATCTCCCTTGGGATGCAATTCAGGGCCAACTTCAAGACGCAGGGCTTTGCTTGACGTCCTGTTGGCGGCTCAAACTCCGTGAGTTTCGTCGCTATTGCCTTTACAAAGGCACTCTCCGTGAACGATTCCAAAGCAAACCATCCAAAAAATATGGGCAAAATATATCCTTCGACGCCAACATCAGCCTCAAAAAGCCT
>NW_894765.1:0-808 GCF_000209065.1 Trypanosoma cruzi | reverse complement strand
ATTCGAAACAAAAAATTTAGCCCACAACGTGTGGTGCAGCAGCCGCTCGAAAACGATCCGCCGACTGCAGCACACTTGTGGGCAAGAGCTCGCGAAGTTCCTCCAAGCAGCGGATAGTTCAGGGTTGTTTGGTGTCCAGTGTGTGAACACGCAAACAGACATTGAAAGAGAGTGTCTCAGACTCCCACCATCCATAATTCGAAACAAAAATTTAGACCACAACGTGTGGTGCAGCAGCCGCTCGAAAACGATCCGCCGAGTGCAGCACCCTTGTGGGCAAGAGCTCGCGATATTCCTCCAAGCAGCGGATAGTTCAGGGTTGTTTGGTGTCCAGTGTGTGAACACGCAAACAGACATTGAAAGAGAGTGTCTCAGACTCCCACCATTCATAATTCGAAACAAAAATTTAGACCACAGCGTGTGGTGCAGCAGCCACTCGAAAACGATCCGCCGAGTGCAGCACCCTTGTGGGCAAGATCTCGCGATATTCCTCCAAGCAGCGGATAGTTCAGGGTTGTTTGGCGTCCAGTGTGTGAACACGCAAACAGATAGTGACAGAGAGTGTCTCTGACCACCACCATTCATAATTCGAAACAAAAATTTAGACCACAGCGTGTGGTGCAGCAGCCACTCGAAAACGATCCGCCGACTGCAGCACCCATGTGGGCAAGATCTCGCGAAATTCCTCCAAGCAGCGGATAGTTCAGGGTTGTTTGGCGTCCAGTGTGTGAACACGCAAACAGATAGTGACAGAGAGTGTCTCTGACTCCCACCATTCATAATTCGAAACAAAAACATAGACCACAGC
>NW_894764.1:0-808 GCF_000209065.1 Trypanosoma cruzi | reverse complement strand
CAATTGGCATGAACTTATGCGTGCTTTTCACCAGGCGAACGACTACCCCGCTGTGAGTCAAATTGTGGATAACATGAAGATGTACGCCAATATCGAACCAAATGAAGTAACGTTTGCTCTTCAGCTGAAGGCTCTTGCCAAGGATTCTTCCCAAATGAACTCCCTCGCCGAGTCAATCCAGCTCTTTGATCAAATGGAGAATGTGTATGGTTTTATTGCATCGCGTCCCCATTACGACGCAATGATGTATCATTTGAGTCAGAGTCCTAAACCAGAAATGCGACTTCGTTGTGAAGAGCTGGCACATAAAATGGAACTTATGGGTATTGTTTGGAATGCCAACACGTACCTCAATCTCATCCGATCCGCTCAAGTAGTGGGAGACATTTCAGCCGTGGAGAAGTATCTAAGTAAAATGCGAGATGACGGAATTGTTGTGGGCATTACACACCTGTCCTGGGCTATTCAAGCACATGCACAAAGTATTATCCGTCTCGACTATGCTGCGATGAGGGAGAAGTCTGAAGACCCTCTTCCTATATGGCTTGAGCACCTTGAAACATGTTTTGGCATTTACGAATTGGTTGTCCGACGTGGATGGACGATGCAATTGCCGTTTGTCAATGCGCTTCTTCGCTTGTGTTGCCAGACTACAATGTTGGCCATGGAGCACTCGCCAGACCAAACAACGACGATTGGGCGATTTGAAGAGCAGTCTAACAAGATATGGAACCAAACATTTGAAGAATGGCATCTTAAAAAGGACGTTTACAGCTATGAATAAAATATTGCTCTTTTGGCGCATCAA
>NW_894762.1:0-808 GCF_000209065.1 Trypanosoma cruzi | reverse complement strand
TTGTTGGTGCTTTCAGTGCCTTCGAATCTCACAGTAGTGTTTCGTGTTTGTTTGCTTTCCTTCCTAGCGTGTGTCTGTGTTCAACATGTGGAAAAAGAAAAAAGCGGCAATACATCAGAAAGGTCAGCGGGAAGCAGAGCAGAGCACCCATGCGGAGAGCGGGACACAAGAGAATCCGGAAGGAACAGCGCGGAGCACCACCGCCCACACCAGCCCTCACACACAAACACACGCACACAAATCGCAGTGCTGCCAGACAGCGCGTGGGAGGATTCGGCCCTCCACACAAAAAACGCGCGCACCTCCCGCATTCACCCACAATGGACGAGGAAAAGAGACACACCGCCACCGCCTCCAGTTCAGTCTCGTGGCTAACGGGATACGGCCACGGCCCCGCAGCCAACACACAACGCTCACGGTGCCAGTAATCACCCAAAGAGCCACACGCAGAAGCGGATCCGCATCCATCCATGAAGGGGCGACAAAATTTCCAGTCATTACACCCACAATGGGATTCGGTGCCCGACTCAAAGAAGTCACAGGCGGTGCGCCACGCCAACAGCAAAAGTGACGTGCCGCGTGCGCTCCCTCTCTCCTCCTTCCCTTCGTGCCCACGGAGGAAGCAGCAGCCACCCGCAACCGCCAGCACACGCTGCAAAAGAAGCATCCAAATCCACTGCAATGTGCATCTTGTGGTTGTGTGTGCCTGCAGACACACGAGGCAAAGAAGTGAAAACAGGAGCAGAGAATGTAAGGGACGCACAAACAAAATGTACAGCGGAGATGCATGGCGGAAAGCACAAGGAGA
>NW_894761.1:0-808 GCF_000209065.1 Trypanosoma cruzi | reverse complement strand
CCGGGACCGTTGCCTGGGTGCTCTCCGCGTTCCTAGTACAACGCTCTTCTCCGTGCTGCACATTTTGGTTTATTCTCGTGGGAATCTGCAGAGCTAGATGAATACTTCGCTGGGCTTATTCCAATCCGCCTTCTTCCATGCTAGTAATTTCCGGTTAGGCCCCAGCACCACGGTGGGTGTGTCGTCGTCCCCGATCGGAAAAAGAAGGAGAATGATGCAGTGATCGCTGCCCAGTGAGAGCTGTTCGGCCAATGGGTGACGACACAATCCTTCGAAAGGGCGGTGTCGGGTGCTGTGCTGCCCTGTCGCTCGGTGTACCTCGTGCGCTCTCCGCTGTTGGCGACCTGGAGTGCATTCTCAGTGCACCGCCGCGCAATGGTATCGCCACTGGAGTCTGATGGGATGTTGCGGTCCCAAGCCTCCGTGTGTGCCTCGACGTCGGCGTCCATTAGCTGTGGCCCGTCCGCGCAGAGCTGCACATCCAATTCCTCCGCCGTCGTGCTCTTTGCAGAGGAGGGAGGAAGACATGCTGATGACGCCATCATGTTACTTCCCGCCGCTGGTCTGATGGTCGCTTGCGCCGCTCGATGCGGGCGACAGGGGCCGGTCCTGCCACCGCCTGTGGCCCCTCACGGACAAGAATGGACACACCGCCGCCACGACAGTTGCGAGCAGTCCCGTGGTGCTGCACCCCGCCAGGCCGAAGGCGGTGGCTTCAGGGTGGGGGACGTCAACATCCCACCCATCACACAAAACAACACGTCCTCGCCACGCAACTTCGTGCTCAGCGCCAGACGTTTCGCCAGAG
>NW_894760.1:0-808 GCF_000209065.1 Trypanosoma cruzi | reverse complement strand
GGTCGTGGAACCCTCGCGCAACACTCAAGGCGCCCTGCGCTGGCACGCAGAGCCCGTGAGGGGAAGCTTGAGGAGCTGCGTGTCTCTCCGCAATGGACGTGGGCTGCAGGGCGGCTGAGCGAGGCATCCGATGTCATTTGCCTGGCAGACAACGCAATGTGGCTCCGCTCCTGGACAAATGTGGGGACTTTTACTTGTCCTTTGTGTTGCTTCCTCTTTTCCCGTGAGACACGCCGCACACCCAACGCCCACACACCGTCGTTCCTGCTTGCATACCTCCTGCGGGCTCGGCAACTCATTGTGGGTGCGTGCCCTCCATGAGGAACGCGCACCCATTCCCGGTTCCCGGAACTGTAGTTACATCCACCGGAGCCTGGGGGCTACACTGTTCTCCTCCCTCCCCTTTTGTGTGGCGTGTAGGGTGCTGGGTGCTGCTTCACGACCGTGTGTATGTGTGTGTGTGTGTGTCACTGTAGTGCGGCACATGTATTCCTCTCTCCCTCTTCTTGTTGTTGTCCTTGCCCCACTGTGTAGATTGTCTCACAAAATTGAGCGACTCTACGACGAATGATGATGATGGTAACTGTGCGGCGCCGCATGGTGTGTGATCAGCTGTTCCTTGTGCTCTTGTGCTGCTGCTGCTGCTTGTCCGTCTGCGGGACTGCTGTGCCGGAAAAAACCCTTATGATTGTGCACGTTTCTTGTTCGAGGACTGACGGTAAGTTGCGTTGGCGTCTTCCCAACGAGACGGGTTGGAGAAATTGTTCTAATAAGCCTGCAGAGGGTGGAGGAGGTGAGGATGACTGTG
>NW_894759.1:0-808 GCF_000209065.1 Trypanosoma cruzi | reverse complement strand
TCTGTGTGGTGTGTCCCCTTGCATGGACTCTCGCCCTCACCTCACCCCACGAGACACACACAATAATGTGCCCATTGTATATATGCATGCACACCCATGCAGGCCCGTTGGTGCTCTCTTTTGCACGACACGCACCGCTGCCGTCCTGCCTGGCTGCATGGACGGAGCACCGTAACTGTTTCTGTTTTGTTTTTATTGCATTGAGTGGGCGACCTCTCTCTCTCTCCCTCTGTGTGTGTGTTTTGCTTTACGGGAGTAATGAGAGTGTGTGTGCGCTGGTCGTCCCACGCTTCGGCTTTTTGTTTTGTTTTCCTTTTTGATTTTGTGGTTGAGTGCACCCATTCCGCGGCTGCGTGTGTGTGTGTGTGTGTGTGTGCGATGATATGAGTAATTTGCGTGTGTGCTATCTGCCTCTCTCTGCCGTTGCTTTCTTCAGACTCTCTTGGGGCGCACAGCTGCTCCGCAAGTATAGGCGCTGCCAAACACACAAGCACATGCACACACACATGCCGTGTTTAAAACGCTGAGAATGCACGCACGCACAGGATTGTGGCTGCGGAGGCCCTCGCGAGGGGGGAAAAAGCCTGCATTTTGTTTTTTTTTGACATGTTGCTCGGTGTGTGCTGACGCGTGACGAATAACAACACGCCCCAATAAGCGGAAAAGAAGTAAAACAAAATGGCGCTGAGCGGCACACCGGTAAGCCAAAAATACGCAATCACCAATAAAAAAGCCGGCGATCACCCAGCAGGCACATCAAGCCTCATAAAAACCAACCTGAACAGACAAAAAAAAAGAGACAATCATA
>NW_894758.1:0-808 GCF_000209065.1 Trypanosoma cruzi | reverse complement strand
GATTTTCGCGAGCTCTGCCCCACACGGGGTGCTGCACTCGGCTGATCGTTTTCGAGCGGCCGCTGCATCACACGTTGTGGTCCAAATTTTTGTTTCCGATTGTGAATGGTGGGAGTCAGAGGCACTCTCTGTCAATATCTGTTTGCGTGTTCACATACTGGACACCAAACAACCCTGAACTATCCGCTGCTTGGAGGATTTTCGCGAGCTTTTGCCCACACGGGTGCTGCACTCGGCTGATCGTTTTCGAGCGGCCGCTGCATCACACGTTGTGGTCCAAATTTTTGTTTCCGATTGTGAATGGTGGGAGTCAGAGGCACTCTCTGTCAATATCTGTTTGCGTGTTCACATACTGGACACCAAACAACCCTGAACTATCCGCTGCTTGGAGGATTTTCGCGAGCTCTTGCCCACACGGGTGCTGCACTCGGCTGATCGTTTTCGAGCGGCTGCTGCATCACACGTTGTGGTCCAAATTTTTGTTTCCGATTGTGAATGGTGGGAGTCAGAGGCACTCTCTGTCACTATCTGTTTGCGTGTTCACACACTGGACACCAAACAACCCTGAATTACCCGCTGCTTGGAGGAATTTCGCGAGCTCTTGCCCACAAGGGTGCTGCACTAGGCTGATCGTTTTCGAGCGGCTGCTGCATCCACCACGTTGTGGTCCAAATTTTTGTTTCCGATTGTGAATGGTGGGAGTCAGAGACACTCTCTGTCAATATCTGTTTGCGTGTTCACACACTGGACACCAAACAACCCTGAACTATCCGCTGCTTGGAGGAATTTCGCGAGCTCTTGCCCACAC
>NW_894757.1:0-808 GCF_000209065.1 Trypanosoma cruzi | reverse complement strand
ACACAATAATGTGCCCATTGTATATATGCATGCACACCCATGCAGGCCCGTTGGTGCTCTCTTTTGCACGACACGCACCGCTGCCGTCCTGCCTGGCTGCATGGGCGGAGCACCGTAACTGTTTCTGTTTTGTTTTTATTGCATTGAGTGGGCGACCTCTCTCTCTCTCCCTCTGTGTGTGTGTTTTGCTTTACGGGAGTAATGAGAGTGTGTGTGCGCTGGTCGTCCCACGCTTCGGCTTTTTGTTTTGTTTTCCTTTTTGATTTTGTGGTTGAGTGCACCCATTCCGCGGCTGTGTGTGTGTGTGTGCGATGATATGAGTAATTTGCGTGTGTGCTATCTGCCTCTCTCTGCCGTTGCTTTCTTCAGACTCTCTTGTGGCGCACAGCTGCTCCGCAAGTATAGGCGCTGCCAAACACACAAGCACATGCACACACACATGCCGTGTTTAAAACGCTGAGAATGCACGCACGCACAGGATTGTGGCTGCGGAGGCCCTCGCGAGGGGGGAAAAAGCCTGCATTTTGTTTTTTTTTGACATGTTGCTAGGTGTGTGCTGACGCGTGACGAATAACAACACGCCCCAATAAGCGGAAAAGAAGTAAAACAAAATGGCGCTGAGCGGCACACCGGTAAGCCAAAAATACGCAATCACCCAATAAAAAGCCGGCGATCACCCAGCAGGCACATCAAGCCTCCTAAAAACCAACTGGGACAGACAAAAAAAAAGAGACAATCATAGAAAACAAAGATCCCCCGCCCCAAACAGGAAAAACATTAAAGAAAACGCGATTCCTTTTTTTTGTCC
>NW_894756.1:0-808 GCF_000209065.1 Trypanosoma cruzi | reverse complement strand
CAGGAAAAACATTAAAGAAAACGCGATTCTTTTTTTTGTCCTTACTGCCGGGGTTGGCCGCCGCAAGAAATAAAAAATGGTAGGGCGGTGGCCCCGGACGCTAGATACAGCACGACGTGTCGAATTATCCAAGTTGCAGCGGCTGCCCCGGACGTTAGATACAGCACGACGTGTCGAATTATCCAAGCTGCAGCGGTGGCCTCGGGCGTTAGATATATGACGACTTACAGTAGTAACCACGCTGCGGCTGCGCATCCTAAACACGTCTTTTTCGTTTTCCAGGGGACAACGCAAATGTGCTCGATTGTTCGAAGATCGACATTAATACTTTACGTGAAAAGGAGTCGCGCGACCGCATTTTTTTAGCTCAGTGGCAAACACGCTCACAATGTCATCCGGGGACGCGGGTTCGATTCCCGCAGAAGCCTAAGTTTTTTCCATTTTTTTTTTGAATTCTTGTTTCATATTGCTTTTTAAACTTCTGGTTTGCAGGACGGTGTGCGAGTTCTGCAATCGCACTGATTCCATCTGTTTCGTGGTTTGTGCGGCTGCGGCTGCGGTGGTGGCCGCGTGAGAGTGAGTGTGAGAGAGCCATGCACCGCCCGCATACACACACTTCCTTCTCTCTCTGTGTGTGTGTCCCCTTGCATGGACTCTCGTCGTCGCCTCACCCCACGAAGCACACACAATAATGTGCCCATTGTATATATGCATGCACACCCATGCAGGCCCGTTGGAGCTCTCTTTTGCACGACACGCACCGCTGCCGTCCTGCCTGGCTGCATGGGCGGAGCTCCGTAACTGTTTC
>NW_894755.1:0-808 GCF_000209065.1 Trypanosoma cruzi | reverse complement strand
CATATGCTTTTTAAAACTTCTGGTTTGCAGGACGGTGTGCGAGTTCTGCAATCGCACTGATTCCATCTGTTTCGTGTTTGTGCGGCTGCGGCTGCGGTGGTGGCCGCGTGAGAGTGAGTGTGAGAGAGCCATGCACCGCCCGCACACACACTCTTCCTTCTCTCTTGTGTGTGTGTGTCCCCTTGCATGGACTCTCGCCCTCACCTCACCCCACGAGACACACACAATAATGTGCCCATTGTATATATGCATGCACACCCATGCAGGCCCGTTGGTGCTCTCTTTTGCACGACACGCACCGCTGCCGTCCTGCCTGGCTGCATGGGCGGAGCACCGTAACTGTTTCTGTTTTGTTTTTATTGCATTGAGTGGGCGACCTCTCTCTCTCTCCCTCTGTGTGTGTGTTTTGCTTTACGGGAGTAATGAGAGTGTGTGTGCGCTGGTCGTCCCACGCTTCGGCTTTTTGTTTTGTTTTCCTTTTTGATTTTGTGGTTGAGTGCACCCATTCCGCGGCTGCGTGTGTGTGTGTGTGTGCGATGATATGAGTAATTTGCGTGTGTGCTATCTGCCTCTCTCTGCCGTTGCTTTCTTCAGACTCTCTTGTGGCGCACAGCTGCTCCGCAAGTATAGGCGCTGCCAAACACACAAGCACATGCACACACACATGCCGTGTTTAAAACGCTGAGAATGCACGCACGCACAGGATTGTGGCTGCGGAGGCCCTCGCGAGGGGGGAAAAAGCCTGCATTTTGTTTTTTTTTGACATGTTGCTCGGTGTGTGCTGACGCGTGACGAATAACAACACGCC
>NW_894754.1:0-808 GCF_000209065.1 Trypanosoma cruzi | reverse complement strand
CCGGGGCGCACACATTGCGTGCCCCTCCAGCAGCGCACTGGCACTTGCAGTCAATGACCGCCGTCGTCAGCGGAGCAAAGCAGTCGCCCTCCTTTGTGCACTCCCCGCACACAGCAACCGTCGTCACGTTGGTGATGCCGTGGAGCGCCAGTTCTGCCGCCGTCGTCACCACACGTCCCGCGACAATAAGACACCCAGCAACGAACCGGTAGCCGGCGACAGCCTGCGATAGAAGAGATACCGACAACCCCGTCGAGCCCATCGTGCAGCCCGTCAGCGTCACCACACTACCGCCGTCAATGCTCACAAAAGCGGACTCAGTGTCGTAGAACATCGCACCCACCTCCACGTCGTTGTAGCGCCAATCCAACCAGCTTGATCGCTGGACGGTCCACGAGTTTAGTGAATAGATGGCGTAGGACACGGAACCGCTGTTCCCCATCACGCGCAACACGCTATGCTCCGACACGCTGAATCGGGAGTGCTGATACAATAGGCTCGTTCCGGAGGCCATTGTATTGTTGAGCAGCGCAAAAACAGAGCGGTCACTGACACTGAGGATATCCAAGTAAAAAAAGTGTGTGTATTCCTCGAAGCTGCAGTACCGCGCGTACAGCGAGCTGCCACCCACCAGCGTCAGCGTCCCGGTCGAGTACAAACCAAACGCATCACGCTTCGTTGCATGCGCATTTACGTTGCTGACCAGCAGCGAGGACGTATTCAATACAACGTCGTGCAGCAGCACTACACTCAGCATTTTATTCACGGTGTCCGGCCAAAAAACAACAGAAGACTGCACCGCGTCAAC
>NW_894753.1:0-808 GCF_000209065.1 Trypanosoma cruzi | reverse complement strand
GGTGCTCCGCCCATGCAGCCAGGCAGGACGGCAGCGGTGCGTGTCGTGCAAAAGAGAGCACCAACGGGCCTGCATGGGGGTGCATGCATATATACAATGGGCACATTATTGTGTGTGCTTCGTGGGGTGAGGCGACGACGAGAGTCCATGCAAGGGGACACACACACAGAGAGAGAAGGAAGTGTGTGTATGCGGGCGGTGCATGGCTCTCTCACACTCACTCTCACGCGGCCACCACCGCAGCCGCAGCCGCACAAACCACGAAACAGATGGAATCAGTGCGATTGCAGAACTCGCACACCGTCCTGCAAACCAGAAGTTTAAAAAGCAATATGAAACAAGAATTCAAAAAAAAAAAAAATGGAAAAAACTTAGGCTTCTGCGGGAATCGAACCCGCGTCCCCGGATGACATTGTGAGCGTGTTTGCCACTGAGCTAAAAAAATGCGGTCGCGCGACTCCTTTTCACGTAAAGTATTAATGTCGATCTTCGAACAATCGAGCACATTTGCGTTGTCCCCTGGAAAACGAAAAAGACGTGTTTAGGATGCGCAGCCGCAGCGTGGTTACTACTGTAAGTCGTCATATATCTAACGCCCGAGGCCACCGCTGCAGCTTGGATAATTCGACACGTCGTGCTGTATCTAACGTCCGGGGCAGCCGCTGCAACTTGGATAATTCGACACGTCGTCCCGTATCTAACGTCCGGGGCAGCCGCTGCAACTTGGATAATTCGACACGTCGTCCTGTATCTAGCGTCCGGGGCCACCGCCCTACCATTTTTTATTTCTTGCGGCGGCCAACCCCGG
>NW_894752.1:0-808 GCF_000209065.1 Trypanosoma cruzi | reverse complement strand
TCAAAAAAAAGAAAACGAAAAAAAGTGCTTCTAGACGCTTGTAAAAACAAGAAACGCCACAAAGGATCTAACTAGAGGCGTGCGACACCGCCTTGGTGCCCTCCGCCATTGCGTGTTTCGCCAGGTCCGCCGGCAGCACGAGGCGCACCGCCGTTTGCAGCTCGCGTGCACCCAGTGTGCGCTTCTTGTTGACGCGCACCACCGTGGCGGCCTCGGACGCAATGCGCTCAAAGAGGTCGTTCACGAACGAGTTCACAATCTTCATTGTCCGGCCGGACATCGACATATGGTTGTTGATCGACTTGAGCGAGCGGCTGATGTAGACATTCCACGTCCGCTTCGGCTTGCGGTGCGACCTCTTGCCGCCCTTTTTGCGGTTCGCCGACGAGCTCTTGGGGGTGGCCATGGCTTGGTTCGTACTTGGTTCTGGTTGCTTGTTCGCAGAGATCTTGCGCGAGCAGTCGAAAAGCGCAGGAGAAAATGAGAGGAAAAAGAGCACATCAGCGGAGAGCCGGCAAGAGCAGCTGCAGCCAAACACACAGACACACAAACAGGGCGAGAGCATCGGGCACCTCCACCCGCACAGCGATCAGACTCCCTCTATACTTCACGTGCGGCCCGTCATGAAAACCACACGCGCACCACGAGCCGCCCAGAGGGCTACGTCCCGCGGCATTTAAAAAAAAAAAAAAAAGAAGAGGGTGAAGGAGCCTAAATCAAAAAAAAGAAAACGAAAAAAAGTGCTTCTAGACGCTTGTAAAAACAAGAAACGCCACAAAGGATCTAACTAGAGGCGTGCGACACCGCC
>NW_894751.1:0-808 GCF_000209065.1 Trypanosoma cruzi | reverse complement strand
AGTGCCTCTGACCACCACCATTCATAATTCGAAACAAAAATCTAGACCACAAAGTGTGGTGCAGCAGCCACTCGAAAACGATCCGCCGAGTGCAGCACCCTTGTGGGCAAGATCTCGCGACATTCCTCCAAGCAGCGGATAGTTCAGGGTTGTTTGGCGTCCAGTGTGTGAACACGCAAACAGACATTGAAAGAGAGTGCCTCTGACCACCACCATTCATAATTCGAAACAAAAATTTAGACCACAAAGTGTGGTGCAGCAGCCACTCGAAAACGATCCGCCGAGTGCAGCACCCTTGTGGGCAAGATCTCGCGACATTCCTCCAAGCAGCGGATAGTTCAGGGTTGTTTGGTGTCCAGTGTGTGAACACGCAAACAGACATTGAAAGAGAGTGCCTCTGACCACCACCATTCATAATTCGAAACAAAAATTTAGACCACAGCGTGTGGTGCAGCAGCCGCTCGAAAACGATCCGCCGAGTGCAGCACCCTTGTGGGCAAGATCTCGCGACATTCCTCCAAGCAGCGGATAGTTCAGGGTTGTTTGGCGTCCAGTGTGTGAACACGCAAACAGACATTGAAAGAGAGTGCCTCTGACCACCACCATTCATAATTCGAAACAAAAATTTAGACCACAAAGTGTGGTGCAGCAGCCACTCGAAAACGATCCGCCGAGTGCAGCACCCTTGTGGGCAAGATCTCGCGACATTCCTCCAAGCAGCGGATAGTTCAGGGTTGTTTGGTGTCCAGTGTGTGAACACGCAAACAGACATTGAAAGAGAGTGCCTCTGACCACCACCATTCATAAT
>NW_894750.1:0-808 GCF_000209065.1 Trypanosoma cruzi | reverse complement strand
GTTCACACACTGGACACCAAACACCCCTGAAATATCCGCTGCTTGGAGGAATTTCGCGAGCTCTTGCCCACACGGGTGCTGCACTCGGCTGATCGTTTCGAGCGGCTGCTGCATCACATGTTGTGGTCTAAATTTTGTTTTCCAATTATGAATGGTGGGGGTCAGAGGCACTCTCTGTCACTATCTGTTTGCGTGTTCACACACTGGACACCAAACAACCCTGAATTATCCGCTGCTTGGAGGAATTTCGCGAGCTCTTGCCCACACGGGTGCTGCACTCGGCTGATCGTTTTCGAGCGGCTGCTGCATCACACGTTGTGGTCTAAATTTTTGTTTCCAATTATGAATGATGGGGGTCAGAGGCACTCTCTGTCACTATCTGTTTGCGTGTTCACACACTGGACACCAAACAACCCTGAATTATCCGCTGCTTGGAGGAATTTCGCGAGCTCTTGCCCACACGGGTGCTGCACTCGGCTGATCGTTTTCGAGCGGCTGCTGCATCACACGTTGTGGTCTAAATTTTTGTTTCCAATTATGAATGATGGGGGTCAGAGGCACTCTCTGTCACTATCTGTTTGCGTGTTCACACACTGGACACCAAACAACCCTGAATTATCCGCTGCTTGGAGGAATTTCGCGAGCTCTTGCCCACACGGGTGCTGCACTCGGCTGATCGTTTTCGAGCGGCTGCTGCATCACACGTCGTGGTCTAAATTTTTGTTTCCCAATTATGAATGATGGGGGTCAGAGGCACTCTCTGTCAATATCTGTTTGCGTGTTCACACACTGGACACCAAACAACCCT
>NW_894749.1:0-808 GCF_000209065.1 Trypanosoma cruzi | reverse complement strand
TCTGACTCCCACCATTCACAATCGGAAACAAAAATTTGGACCACAACGTGTGATGCAGCAGCCGCTCGAAAACGATCAGCCGAGTGCAGCACCCGTGTGGGCAAGAGCTCGCGAAATTCCTCCAAGCAGCGGATAGTTCAGGGTTGTTTGGTGTCCAGTGTATGAACACGCAAACAGATATTGACAGAGAGTGTCTCTGACTCCCACCATTCACAATCGGAAACAAAAATTTGGACCACAACGTGTGATGCAGCAGCCGCTCGAAAACGATCAGCCGAGTGCAGCACCCGTGTGGGCAAGAGCTCGCGAAATTCCTCCAAGCAGCGGATAGTTCAGGGTTGTTTGGTGTCCAGTGCATGAACACGCAAACAGATATTGACAGAGAGTGCCTCTGACTCCCACCATTCATAATCGGAAACAAAAATTTGGACCACAACGTGTGATGCAGCAGCCGCTCGAAAACGATCAGCCGAGTGCAGCACCCGTGTGGGCAAGAGCTCGCGAAAATCCTCCAAGCAGCGGATAGTTCAGGGTTGTTTGGTGCCCAGTGCATGAACACGCAAACAGATATTGACGGAGAGTGTCTCTGACTCCCACCATTCACAATCGGAAACAAAATTTTGGACCACAACGTGTGATGCAGCAGCCGCTCGAAAACGATCAGCCTAGTGCAGCACCCGTGTGGGCAAGAGCTCGCGAAATTCCTCCAAGCAGCGGATAGTTCAGGGTTGTTTGGTGTCCAGTGTGTGAACACGCAAACAGATATTGACAGAGAGTGCCTCTGACTCCCACCATTCATAATTGGAAA
>NW_894748.1:0-808 GCF_000209065.1 Trypanosoma cruzi | reverse complement strand
AGCTCGCGAATTCCTCCAGCAGCGGATAATTCAGGTTTGTTTGGTGTCCAGTGTGTGAACACGCAAACAGATATTGACAGAGAGTGCCTCTGGCTCCCACCATTCACAATCGGAAACAAAAATTTGGACCACAACGTGTGATGCAGCGGCCGCTCGAAAACGATCAGCCGAGTGCAGCACCCTTGTGGGCAAGAGCTCGCGAAATTCCTCCAAGCAGCGGATAGTTCAGGGTTGTTTGGTGTCCAGTGTGTGAACACGCAAACAGATATTGACAGAGAGTGCCTCTGACTCCCACCATTCACAATCGGAAACAAAAATTTGGACCACAACGTGTGATGCAGCGGCCGCTCGAAAACGATCAGCCGAGTGCAGCACCCGTGTGGGCAAGAGCTCGCGAAATTCCTCCAAGCAGCGGATAATTCAGGTTTGTTTGGTGTCCAGTGTGTGAACACGCAAACAGATATTGACAGAGAGTGCCTCTGGCTCCCACCATTCACAATCGGAAACAAAAATTTGGACCACAACGTGTGATGCAGCGGCCGCTCGAAAACGATCAGCCGAGTGCAGCACCCTTGTGGGCAAGAGCTCGCGAAATTCCTCCAAGCAGCGGATAATTCAGGTTTGTTTGGTGTCCAGTGTGTGAACACGCAAACAGATATTGACAGAGAGTGCCTCTGGCTCCCACCATTCACAATCGGAAACAAAAATTTGGACCACAACGTGTGATGCAGCGGCCGCTCGAAAACGATCAGCCGAGTGCAGCACCCTTGTGGGCAAGAGCTCGCGAAATTCCTCCAAGCAGCGGATA
>NW_894747.1:0-808 GCF_000209065.1 Trypanosoma cruzi | reverse complement strand
GCAGCGCTCGGTTGCGCACAAAGCTCAGCGTGCTCCCAGCAGCGGTCACGGCGCCAGCGGCGTGGAGCATCTCCCTCGAGACGCCGTCGTGCACGTTGCCCTTCGCCAGCAGCATCGACCCGCCATTCAGGCTCACCGTCGAATAAAACGCCACCGCGTAGTCCTCCGTCGACAAAAAGCCGCTCCGCACAAGCGCCACAGCGGCGCCCGACACGCTCACAGCCCCACCCACAGACACCGCGTGCTTGCACAGCAGGAAGTCGCTGTCAACAAACGCCAACACGGAGCCGCCACTGGCCGCAACGCCGCCTTCCACCGACACGCACAGCCCCAGCGCCGTCTGCACCGACAGCCCGTCCACGTACAGCGCACCGCGCGAAGACAGCGCCACGCCGCCAACCAACAACACGCCAACAGCGCCGCGGAACACAGCCGCCACCTGCGCGCGCGCAATGGTCAGCACGCTCCCCGTCAAACTCACGTTGTGCACCACGAGGCACGCGGACGCGTCGCCAGGGCCGTAGACGCTGCGGTACGCAACACGCTTCTCTGCGATCAGTACCGAGTCCACCACAGTGACGCGCGAGCCCGGCGGAAATCGTTTCGCCACCAGCACGCCACCGCCAGAGCGCGACTCAAGCCCGCTGATCAATACATCGGCACGCTCGCCAGCAGGCGGGTCGGACAACCACCCAACAACGTACAGGCTCGCTCCGCGCACAAGCGTGCAGTTCGCCAGCGTCACGTTGCGCATGCTCCCTGACATCGACTCCACATCCACCACGACGTCCGCCGCAAAGGTCACACC
>NW_894746.1:0-808 GCF_000209065.1 Trypanosoma cruzi | reverse complement strand
GGGATCTGTGATTGTAGTCTTTTTACCCCGTCCGGTACCAATTGTGTTAATTTGTTTCAACCTCGTAATTGTGCCTTGCGGCTAGTGTCAGAACTGTCTAAGCTTGAATCCGAGTGGGCGGCTGCTTCATCTACACCATTGAATTGGGGCATTGCGATGCATATGAGTTTGCTTATGATTGGTGTAAGCGATATTGGATCTCACCGTTTTGCGTATTTATATGGGGAAGAGCTTCAATTGGCATACCGTGTGGCGGAGCTGTGCATGATTCTCCACTGCCCGTTGATTATGCTTCAGTCGTGCTATGATCTCTTTCGTGTTTGCATGATGGCTGTGCCGGTGGATGTCATCTGCAGGGAGACGATTCGTGGGAAGGATCGCATCTATCTCTATGAGCTCAAAATACCAGAGGAGGGAGAAGACCTTGACACCAAACGGGAATACTACAAGCCGTTAACGGTGGCCTTTGGTTTAATGTGTGGAAGACAGTTTGCAGACGCCGCACAAAAACTGGCTGGAATTGTGGAAATGGACCACAACGTGAGCCGATTACTTCGTCTATGTGAGTACTTCCTTCAGATGCAGGAAAAGGGAACGATTAATACAATTCTTTCCTCCACAGAGAACTACGTGCGTAAGGAACCGCGTTGGGAGCCTCTGGAATCAAAGGCGGTGAGGTTTCTGGATAAATATTGTGTGCGGGAGAAACAGCAGTGTATACATCGCCGCCGTGAAGTTTCTGGGAACAATGAGGGCAACGAAGAAAATGTTACGCGAGATTATCACGCGGCTCGTTTTTTTGAGGATG
>NW_894745.1:0-808 GCF_000209065.1 Trypanosoma cruzi | reverse complement strand
CCGCTGCACCACACGCTGTGGTCTCAATTTTGTTTCGAATTATGAATGGTGTGGTCAGAGACACTCTCTGTCAATGTCTGTTTGCGTGTTCACACACTGGACGCCAAACAACCCTGAACTATCCGCTGCTTGGAGGAATTTCGCGAGATCTTGCCCACAAGGGTGCTGCACTCGGCGGATCGTTTTCGAGGGGCTGCTGCACCACACGCTGTGGTCTAAATTTTTGTTTCGAATTATGAATGGTGGTGGTCAGAGACACTCTCTGTCAATGTCTGTTTGCGTGTTCACACACTGGACGCCAAACAACCCGGAACTATCCGCTGCTTGGAGGAATTTCGCGAGCTCTTGCCCACAGGGGTGCTGCACTCGGCGGATCGTTTTCGAGTGGCTGCTGCACCACACGCTGTGGTCTAAATTTCTGTTTCGAATTATGAATGGTGGTGGTCAGAGGCACTCTCTTTCAATGTCTGTTTGCGTGTTCACACACTGGACGCCAAACAACCCTGAACTATCCGCTGCTTGGAGGAGTTTCGCGAGATCTTGCCCACAGGGGTGCTGCACTCGGCGGATCGTTTTCGAGTGGCTGCTGCACCGCACGTTGTGGTCTAAATTTTTGTTTCGAATTATGAATGGTGGTGGTCAGAGACACTCTCTGTCAATGTCTGTTTGCGTGTTCACACACTGGACGCCAAACAACCCTGAACTATCCGCTGCTTGGAGGAATTTCGCGAGCTCTTGCCCACAGGGGTGCTGCACTCGGCGGATCGTTTTCGAGTGGCTGCTGCACCACACGCTGTGGTCTAAATTC
>NW_894744.1:0-808 GCF_000209065.1 Trypanosoma cruzi | reverse complement strand
CACACACTGGACACCAAACAACCCTGAACTATCCGCTGCTTGGAGGAATTTCGCGAGCTCTTGCCCACGAGGGTGCTGCACTCGGCTGATCGTTTTCGAGCGGCCGCTGCATCGCACGTTGTGGTCTAAATTTTTGTTTCCGATTATGAATGGTGGGAGTCAGGGACACTCTCTTTCAATATCTGTTTGCGTGTTCACACACTGGACACCAAACAACCCTGAATTATCCGCTGCTTGGAGGAATTTCGCGAGCTCTTGCCTACACGGGTGCTGCACTCGGCTGATCGTTTTCGAGCGGCTGCTGCATCACACATTGTGGTCTAAATTTTTGTTTCCGATTGTGAATGGTGGGAGTCAGAGGCACTCTCTGTCAATATCTGTTTGCGTGTTCACACACTGGACACCAAACAACCGTGAATTATCCGCTGCTTGGAGGAATTTCGCGAGCTCTTGCCCACACGGGTGCTGCACTCGGCTGATCGTTTTCGAGCGGCCGCTGCATCGCACGTTGTGGTCTAAATTTTTGTTTCCAATTGTGAATGGTGGGAGTCAGAGACACTCTCTTTCAATATCTGTTTGCGTGTTCACACACTGGACACCAAACAACCGTGAATTATCCGCTGCTTGAAGGAATTTCGCGAGCTCTTGCCTACACGGGTGCTGCACTCGGCTGATCGTTTTCGAGCGGCTGCTGCATCACACATTGTGGTCTAAATTTTTGTTTCCGATTGTGAATGGTGGGAGTCAGAGGCACTCTCTGTCAATATCTGTTTGCGTGTTCACACACTGGACACCAAACAACCGTGAA
>NW_894743.1:0-808 GCF_000209065.1 Trypanosoma cruzi | reverse complement strand
GTCATCATCATCGTGAGTGTGGTCGTTCAGTGGTGTGGAGCTGATCTGCACAGTGAGGGACATGGAGAGCAACAGGGGAGAGGAGAGGTGCGGCAGACACACACAGAGGGCACACCACATGAGGAGAGGGCAGCAGCCAGGCATGCACCGTACGCCGCACACCACGCACGACACACACTCCAATCCACGGCAGCAGGCACACACACACACAGCCCTGCCGCAACAACAACACACAGATGGAAGAGGGGGAAGCAAACAGGAGCGGCACACAAGGCTCCACCACATGTACATACGGCGAGAGCGGTCCGTCGTGTCTGCACCCCTCACGGAGGGTGCGCACACACACAAGAAGGTGCAGCGCACACAGCAACACAAAAGCAAAGTAACAATAAAAAAAGGAGATCCCCGCACACCACGTGGATTGTTGGTCCACGGGAAGTGCAGCCAATATTCATCACAAAGCAGCTTGTTATGTTGTTTTGGTTGTATGCTGCTACAATAACGAGTGAGTAGGGCAAGGGCCGTCCGTACAAAAGTGGCAAGTATTCCGTCGCAAACAGGCCGTCGCGCGGGCTGGGGCAGTCCCACACAGTCGCAGTCCCAGTTCCCAACGACGAGGGCATTCCCGCAGTGGATGAGGCAGAGTCTCCCGTGGTCCGTCGGGGATCAGCAGCCCGTGGCGTCTGTGATGAGGCGGTGGCGGAAGAGCCTGGTCCATCTGGAGTACCCGCGTTTGTGCTTCCTGCGTGTCTTGACTGCTGGCATGCTTGGCAACTTCGGTGGGCGACTGCGCGCGAGGCACCTGTTA
>NW_894742.1:0-808 GCF_000209065.1 Trypanosoma cruzi | reverse complement strand
GCTGGGCATTGAACAGGACCTTCGCCTCGGAAAGTTCTCTCAATGGCAGTTGCTTCATAGCAGGAAACTTTTGTCGTTGCTCGACCACCTCTTCGGCACTCAGATGGCACTGTATAGCTAGACGCGCTGGTAAGAGTAGAAAAAAAAAAAAAAAAAAAAAAAAAAACATTTGTTTTCCCCCTGGCTCAGCCGGCCACCTCAACGTGGTGCCAGGGTCTAGTACTCTTTGCTAGAGAGGAAGCTAAGCGCCTGCTGCCCATCCGCTGCCCGCGGAGAGGCAGGAGGCGCCGCACAAACGGGTCGGAAGGGCACCAGATGGAGCCATTTACATGGCTGCCCGCGGAGCGGTATTTCTATCCGCTGCTGAATTCCATCGGCGCTTATCAGCGCTATACATACCGTTTGCGTGCCGTATGTGACGCGCAACGACAAAAGCTACTGCTAAGCGGAGACATTGAGCAGAACCCAGGCCCCATAGCAGTACTCCAGATGAACGTTTCTTGCCTCACGCCGTCAAAACTCGCAACATTAATGGCGCAAGGAGCAGACATAATAGCCATTCAGGAGACTTGGAAGTCGTCAGAGCAGATCGCCAGCATGCACACTGGAGATTATGTGCTCTATGCACAGTCGCGCATCGGCAAGGGAGGCGGTGTGGCGGTGCTGGTGCGGAAAAATCTCCGCTCCAAGCGTATACCTCTCACCATCCCCCAGCACGACACCAGCCTTGAAGTGGTGGTGGTCCAGGTTGCTCTGGACCAGAACCGTGATCTTATTGTAGCGAGTGCCTATATGAGACCACCACCGC
>NW_894741.1:0-808 GCF_000209065.1 Trypanosoma cruzi | reverse complement strand
TTTTGTATGTTGCATACGCAAAAGTTTGAAATGGGAGCACTCGAGCAAGCAGAGAGAAAGAGAGGGAGAGGGAGAGAAAGAAAGAGAAGAGGAGCTCCCTCCAAGAGTGTGGAACAAACAACGAAGGCAACTCAATCCTCACAAAACACAAAAAATCCACTCTCGCTCCTTTTCAATTCCATCCTCACGATGTGCACGGCGGCCCCAGACGCACCCTTTTTTTTGCCTGCAGGCGTGGCAAAAGGCATTAACCGCGGTTCAGCTGCAAGGGCAATCCAAGCACAAATACAAAAAAAACAAAAAACAACAACAACAACAACACACGCACAGAAGAATCAAAAAAACAACATATATTCACTACGCCCACATGGAACAATAGGAGGGGAAAAAAAAGTGTATTTGGGCGCAATAAACAACAACAAAAAAAACAACTCAAATTCGTCCCCACGGCAATTGACACACTTATTCACAATATTATTTTAGCACGAGGACGTTTTAGCAAACCTCAAAGAACCTCCCTGCTCCTTGCGGTAACCACCCGACGTTGAGGCTCGAAACACACCATTCCCCTGGTGCATGCTCGCACGATTCCCATGCGGACTCGATTGAGATCTTCGTGCCTCTTCATCGCGCCTCTTCTGCTCACGGATCCTCATCATTTGTTCTTCCCACTTCATTCGCCTCGAATTGATGGCAGCATTCCTCGTAATCTCCTTTTGTATCATATTATTCACGATCTTTCGCATTTTGTCCAGCTGCTTGTGAACAAGCTCTTGCTCCCGATTCTTCTCTTCCAGCTCCACACGCT
>NW_894740.1:0-808 GCF_000209065.1 Trypanosoma cruzi | reverse complement strand
GCAGCGGATAGTTCAGGGTTGTTTGGTGTCCAGTGCGTGCAAACGCACACATACATTGAAAGAGAGTGCCTCTGACTCCCGCCATTCATAATTGGAAACAAAAACATAGACCACAACGTGCGGTGCAGCAGCCGCTCGAAAACGATCCGCCGAGTGCAGCACCATTGTGGGCAGGAGCTCGCGAAATTCCTCCAAGCAGCGGATAGTTCCGGGTTGTTTGGTGTCCAGTGTGTGCACACGCAAACATACATTGAAAGAGAGTGCCTCTGACTCCCGCCATTCACAGTTGGAAACAAAAACATAGACCACAACGTGTGGTGCAGCAGCCGCTCGAAAACGATCCGCCGAGTGCAGCACCATTGTGGGCAAGAGCTCGCGAAATTCCTCCAAGCAGCGGATAATTCAGGGTTGTTTGGTGTCCAGTGTGTGCACACGCAAACATACATTGAAAGAGAGTGCCTCTGACTCCCGCCATTCATAATTCGAAACAAAAATTTAGAGCACAACGTGTGGTGCAGCAGCCGCTCGAAAACGATCCGCCGAGTGCAGCACCCTTGTGGGCAGGAGCTCGCGAAATTCCTCCAAGCAGCGGATAGTTCAGGGTTGTTTGGTGTCCAGTGTGTGCACACGCAAACATACATTGAAAGAGAGTGCCTCTGACTCCCGCCATTCACAATTGGAAACAAAAACATAGACCACAACGTGTGGTGCAGCAGCCGCTCGAAAACGATCCGCCGAGTGCAGCACCATTGTGGGCAGGAGCTCGCGAAATTCCTCCAAGCAGCGGATAGTTCCGGGTTGTTTGGTG
>NW_894739.1:0-808 GCF_000209065.1 Trypanosoma cruzi | reverse complement strand
CCTCCAAGCAGCGGATAGTTCAGGGTTGTTTGGTGTCCAGTGTGTGAACACGCAAACAGATAGTGACAGAGAGTGCCTCTGACTCCCACCATTCACAATCGAAAACAAAAATTTGGACCACAACGTGTGATGCAGCAGCCGCTCGAAAACGATCAGCCGAGTGCAGCACCCTCGTGGGCAAGAGCTCGCGAAAATCCTCCAAGCAGCGGATAGTTCAGGGTTGTTTGGTGTCCAGTGTGTGAACACGCAAACAGATATTGACAGAGAGTGTCTCTGACTCCCACCATTCATAATTGGAAACAAAAATTTGGACCACAACGTGTGATGCAGCAGCCGCTCGAAAACGATCAGCCGAGTGCAGCACCCGTGTGGGCAAGAGCTCGCGAAATTCCTCCAAGCAGCGGATAGTTCAGGGTTGTTTGGTGTCCAGTGTGTGAACACGCAAACAGATATTGACAGAGAGTGCCTCTGACTCCCACCATTCACAATCGGAAACAAAAATTTGGACCACAACGTGTGATGCAGCGGCCGCTCGAAAACGATCAGCCGAGTGCAGCACCCGTGTGGGCAAGAGCTCGCGAAATTCCTCCAAGCAGCGGATAGTTCAGGGTTGTTTGGTGTCCAGTGTGTGAACACGCAAACAGATATTGACAGAGAGTGTCTCTGACTCCCACCATTCGCAATCGGAAACAAAAATTTGGACCACAACGTGTGATGCAGCGGCCGCTCGAAAACGATCAGCCGAGTGCAGCACCCGTGTGGGCAAGAGCTCGCGAAATTCCTCCAAGCAGCGGATAGTTCAGGGTTG
>NW_894738.1:0-807 GCF_000209065.1 Trypanosoma cruzi | reverse complement strand
TCTTATTGCTTTTTAAACTTCTGGTTTGCAGGACGGTGTGCGAGTTCTGCAATCGCACTGATTCCATCAGTTTCGTGGTGTGTGCGGCTGCGGCTGCGGTGGTGGCCGCGTGAGAGTGAGTGAGAGAGCGCCGTGCACCGCCCGCACACACACTCGTCTTTCACCCACTCTCTGTGTGTGTCCCCTTGCATGGACTCTCGCCCTCACCTCATCCCACGAAGCACACACATAATGTGCCCATTGTATATATTGCATGCACACCCATGCAGGCCCGTTGGTGCTCTCTTTTGCACGACACGCACCGCTGCCGTCCTGCCTGGCTGCATGGGCGGAGCACCGTAACTGTTTCTGTTTTGTTTTTATTGCATTGAGTGGGCGACCTCTCTCTCTCTCTCTCCCTGTGTGTGTGTTTTGCTTTACGGGAGCAATGAGAGTGTGTGCGCTGGTCGTCCCACGCTTCGGCTTTTTGTTTTGTTTTTCATTGTTTTGTGGTTGAGAGCACCCATTCCGCGGGCTGCGTGTGTTTGTTTGTGTGTGATGATATGAGTAATTTTTGCGTGTGTTCTATCTGCCTCTCTCTGCCGTTGCTTTCTTCTGACTCTCTTGTGGCGCACAGCTGCTCTGCAATTATAGGCGCTGCCAAACACACAAGCACATGCACACACATGCCGTGTTTAAAACGCTGAGAATGCACGCACGCACAGGATTGTGGCTGCGGAGGCCCTCGCGAGGGGCGAAGAAGCCTGCGTTTTGTTTTTTTGACATGTTGCTCGGTGTGTGCTGACGCGTGACGAATAACAACACGCC
>NW_894737.1:0-807 GCF_000209065.1 Trypanosoma cruzi | reverse complement strand
GGTTTGTTTGGCGTCCAGTGTGTGAACACGCAAACAGATAGTGAAAGAGAGTGCCTCTGACCACCACCATTCATAATTCGAAACAAAAATTTAGACCACAACGTGTGGTGCAGCAGCCGCTCGAAAACGATCCGCCGAGTGCAGCACCCCTGTGGGCAAGAGCTCGCGAAATTCCTCCAAGCAGCGGATAGTTCCGGGTTGTTTGGTGTTCAGTGTGTGAACACGCAAACAGACATTGAAAGAGAGTGTCTCTGACCACCACCATTCATAATTCGAAACAAAAATTTAGACCACAGCGTGTGGTGCAGCAGCCGCTCGAAAACGATCCGCCGACTACAGCACCCCTGTGGGCAAGAGCTCGCGAAATTCCTCCAAGCAGCGGATAGTTCCGGGTTGTTTGGTGTTCAGTGTGTGAACACGCAAACAGACATTGAAAGAGAGTGTCTCTGACCACCACCATTCATAATTCGAAACAAAAATTTAGACCACAGCGTGTGGTGCAGCAGCCGCTCGAAAACGATCCGCCGAGTGCAGCACCCCTGTGGGCAAGAGCTCGCGAAATTCCTCCAAGCAGCGGATAGTTCCGGGTTGTTTGGTGTTCAGTGTGTGAACACGCAAACAGACATTGAAAGAGAGTGTCTCTGACCACCACCATTCATAATTCGAAACAAAAATTTAGACCACAACGTGTGGTGCAGCAGCCGCTCGAAAACGATCCGCCGAGTGCAGCACCCCTGTGGGCAAGATCTCGCGACATTCCTCCAAGCAGCAGATAGTTCCGGGTTGTTTGGTGTTCAGTGTGTGAAC
>NW_894736.1:0-807 GCF_000209065.1 Trypanosoma cruzi | reverse complement strand
GGCGTCCAGTGTGTGAACACGCAAACAGACATTGAAAGAGAGTGTCTCTGACCACCACCATCCATAATTCGAAACAAAAATTTAGACCACAGCGTGTGGTGCAGCAGCCGCTCGAAAACGATTATCCGAGTGCAGCACCGTTGTGGGCAAGATCTCGCGACATTCCTCCAAGCAGCGGATAGTTCCGGGTTGTTTGGCGTCCAGTGTGTGAACACGCAAACAGACATTGAAAGAGAGTGTCTCTGACCACCACCATCCATAATTCGAAACAAAAATTTAGACCACAGCGTGTGGTGCAGCAGCCGCTCGAAAACGATTATCCGAGTGCAGCACCGTTGTGGGCAAGAGCTCGCGAAATTCCTCCAAGCAGAGGATAGTTCCGGGTTGTTTGGCGTCCAGTGTGTGAACACGCAAACAGGCATTGAAAGAGAGTGTCTCTGACCACCACCATCCATAATTCGAAACAAAAATTTAGACCACAGCGTGTGGTTCAGCAGCCGCTCGAAAACGATTATCCGAGTGCAGCACCGTTGTGGGCAAGAGCTCGCGACATTCCTCCAAGCAGCGGATAGTTCCGGGTTGTTTGGCGTCCAGTGTGTGAACACGCAAACAGACATTGAAAGAGAGTGTCTCTGACCACCACCATCCATAATTCGAAACAAAAATTTAGACCACAGCGTGTGGTGCAGCAGCCACTCGAAAACGATCCGCCGAGTGCAGCACCGTTGTGGGCAAGAGCTCGCGACATTCCTCCAAGCAGCGGATAGTTCCGGGTGTTTGGCGTCCAGTGTGAAACACGCAAACAGA
>NW_894735.1:0-807 GCF_000209065.1 Trypanosoma cruzi | reverse complement strand
GCTCGAAAACGATTATCCGAGTGCAGCACCGTTGTGGGCAAGATCTCGCGAAATTCCTCCAAGCAGCGGATAGTTCCGGGTTGTTTGGCGTCCAGTGTGTGAACACGCAAACAGACATTGAATGAGAGTGTCTCTGACCACCACCATTCATAATTCGAAACAAAAACGTAGACCACAGCGTGTGGTGCAGCAGCCGCTCGAAAACGATTATCCGAGTGCAGCACCGTTGTGGGCAAGATCTCGCGAAATTCCTCCAAGCAGCGGATAGTTCCGGGTTGTTTGGCGTCCAGTGTGTGAACACGCAAACAGACATTGAATGAGAGTGTCTCTGACCACCACCATTCATAATTCGAAACAAAAACATAGACCACAGCGTGTGGTGCAGCAGCCGCTCGAAAACGATTATCCGACTGCAGCACCCCTGTGGGCAAGATCTCGCGAAATTCCTCCAAGCAGCGGATAGTTCCGGGTTGTTTGGCGTTCAGTGTGTGAACACGCAAACAGACATTGAAAGAGAGTGTCTCTGACCACCACCATTCATAATTCGAAACAAAAACATAGACCACAGCGTGTGGTGCAGCAGCCGCTCGAAAACGATTATCCGAGTGCAGCACCGTTGTGGGCAAGATCTCGCGAAATTCCTCCAAGCAGCGGATAGTTCCGGGTTGTTTGGCGTTCAGTGTGTGAACACACAAACAGACATTGAAAGAGAGTGTCTCTGACCACCACCATTCATAATTCGAAACAAAAACATAGACCACAACGTGTGGTGCAGCAGCCACTCGAAAACGATCCGCCGAGTGCAGC
>NW_894734.1:0-807 GCF_000209065.1 Trypanosoma cruzi | reverse complement strand
CGCAGCTGCGTGTGAGCAACACTGTGCTGAGGTCGTTGCAGGCGGGCGGGACGGCGGTGCACGTTGGCGGCGGCGTGGACCTGCTGTCGAGCGCGGTGGTGCTTGACGGCGTGTCGCTGGAGGCGTTGGGCGGTCCTACCGCGTCCGCGATGCGTGTGGCGTCCTCGTCGCGTCTCAGTCTGCGGAGCCACTCGGTGTTCTCCGTGACGAGCGTGTCGGTTGTGAGCGGCGGCGGCGGCCTTGTGCTTGGCGAGCACCTTGCGCTGTTTGATTCGGTGCTGCGCTTCGTGGGCGTCGAGGGGTCTGTTGCGTCGTCACTGGTGCGCTGCGACGGTGGGACGGTCAGTGACGGCGGGTGGCTGGACCTGCACGACGTGTGGGCGGTGGGCGAGGCGTCGTCTGTGGCGTCGCTGTCGGGGGTGACGCTTAACGGCGGCGCGGTGTCGATTGCGCGCTGCGCTGCCACCGGCGCGACGCTTGTCTCCGGGCTGACGATCACGAGCGGCGCCGTGTCGGTGCAGTGCAACCGTGCCGGCGGCCGGGTGCTGCAGAGCAGCGGCGACTACCGCTTGGCCGGTCTGCCCTCCGTGAGCGTGGTGCCGTGCGACGGCTGTGCGGCTGCGCTGGCGTGCTTTGATGCGCTGACGGCGTCGTTCACCGACTGCTTTTGCAGCTGCCTTGCCGGCGGCGTGGGCGAGGCATGCCTGCCGTTCGACGTGCCGGTTGCGAGGGCCGGCGATGGCGCGGAGGGCTGTGTGAGTGGCGTGACACTGACGGAGTCGATGACGGTTGGCGGTGGGCGTGCGA
>NW_894733.1:0-807 GCF_000209065.1 Trypanosoma cruzi | reverse complement strand
TTTATACTTTACGTGAAAAGGGGTCGCGCGACCGCATTTTTATAGCTCAGTGGCAAACACGCTCACAATGTCATCCGGGGACGCGGGTTCGATTCCCGCAGAAGCCTAAGTTTTTTCCATTTTTTTTTGAATTCTTGTTTCATATTGCTTTTTAAACTTCTGGTTTGCAGGACGGTGTGCGAGTTCTGCAATCGCACTGATTCCATCTGTTTCGTGGTTTGTGCGGCTGCGGCTGCGGTGGTGGCCGCGTGAGAGTGAGTGTGAGAGAGCCACGCACCGCCCGCACACACACTCTTCCTTCTCTCTCTGTGTGTGTGTGTCCCCTTGCATGGACTCTCGCCCTCACCTCACCCCACGAGGCACACACAATAATGTGCCCATTGTATATATGCATGCACACCCATGCATGCCCGTTGGTGCTCTCTTTTGCACGACACGCACCGCTGCCGTCCTGCCTGGCTGCATGGGCGGAGCACCGTAACTGTTTCTGTTTTGTTTTTATTGCATTGAGTGGGCGACCTCTCTCTCTCTCCCTCTGTGTGTGTGTTTTGCTTTACGGGAGTAATGAGAGTGTGTGTGCGCTGGTCGTCCCACGCTTCGGCTTTTTGTTTTGTTTTCCTTTTTGATTTTGTGGTTGAGTGCACCCATTCCGCGGCTGCGTGTGTGTGTGTGTGTGTGTGATGATATGAGTAATTTGCGTGTGTGCTATCTGCCTCTCTCTGCCGTTGCTTTCTTTCAGACTCTCTTGTGGCGCACAGCTGCTCTGCAAGTATAGGCGCTGACAAACACACACACACATGCACACAC
>NW_894732.1:0-807 GCF_000209065.1 Trypanosoma cruzi | reverse complement strand
CACGGTGACGCTTGCCGTGCGCCACGACGACGACCTCGGCATGATCCTGAAGGATGTGACGCTGTCGCGTGGTGGTGTGATGCCGAGCCTGAACAAGGCGCTGGCGAAGAAGCACAAGAGCAGCAAGAAGGCGAGGGCGACGCCCAGCGCTTAGAGCGGCCTTCAGGCCAGGCGCAGGGAGGGGGCGCAACATGTTAGATGCACCTGGGTGGCCGTCGTCGCTGAGCCACGGTGACCCACACGTAGCCCTATAGAATAGGATTGGTTTGTTGTTGTTTTCTTTTCGTTTTCTACTGCCTCTCTCCCAACTGTTGTGTAGGTCTCTGCGGCGCCTCGGCATCGGTGCTTGGCCGCATTGTGGCGTGCCGTGCGCTTTTTCCTCTGCTTTGGCCGCAGGTCTCCTGCCCCCGCCCTTCTCTCCTCCCTTTGTTTCCCAAGATCAAAGCCAAGCCAAGGAACCCAACCACACTTTATTACTATTTGTTTTTTGTTTTTTGTTTTTCGCAGACAAGGATGGCAACCCCGAAGCAGGCAGCGAAGAAGGCGTCCAAGAAGCACAGCGGCGGCCGCTCCGCGAAGGCCGGTCTGATCTTCCCCGTGGGCCGTGTGGGCTCGCTGCTGCGCCGCGGCCAGTATGCCCGCCGCATCGGCGCGTCGGGCGCTGTGTACATGGCGGCGGTGCTGGAGTACCTGACAGCCGAGCTGCTGGAGCTGTCCGTGAAGGCGGCGAGCCAGCAGGCAAAGAAGCCGAAGCGCCTGACACCCCGCACGGTGACGCTTGCCGTGCGCCACGACGACGACCTCGGC
>NW_894731.1:0-807 GCF_000209065.1 Trypanosoma cruzi | reverse complement strand
GAAGGTGCATGCCGATGCGAAACCCCATAGGGATCGCC
Source organism: Trypanosoma cruzi (assembly GCF_000209065.1). Taxonomy (NCBI): domain Eukaryota; phylum Euglenozoa; class Kinetoplastea; order Trypanosomatida; family Trypanosomatidae; genus Trypanosoma; species Trypanosoma cruzi. The sequence continues at coordinate 769 of NW_894731.1, read as the reverse complement.
ATCTGTCTTCTTAACAAGACGGAATGTCGTTTTGACCACGTCGCAATGATCATGAAACTCAGTGAGGAGGAACTGCGACGGGAAAGTCAGAATAGCATTCTCAGCCACACGAGTTCCATCTCCCCTTCGCGCACTTATGTTCTGGAGACCAATCTGAATGGCATCACATTGAGATCGTTAGAAGATCGTGTAGCAAGGTCTTCCGCAAATCAAATATCGGCCCGTTTTTTGCACATGGGAGGGGATCGATCTCAGCTTGAAGCACGGATGGTGGACCATTTGAGGACGCTGTTTAAAAACCCCTACAAGACTAGTCCCTTTGGTTTTTTGCCTTCGTTTTTCACCACACCAGACAAGATGGATCGCGTTAAGGCGGCACATAAGTTGCATCTCCTTGCCAGGGAAATAGCGCGCATTGACGATCTCAAACCCGATAAATGCTCCACGGAAGATGCCGCCATTTTACGACGCCTTCGGAAGGTTTACGTCGATGCCACCGTATTTCTGGCAGATGTGTATTTCCCGCATTTACAACGAATTGATGGCAATGAAGTTTCTTCTCTCGAGTGGGGTGAGGGGCACTTTGCCGTGGATGGAAGTAATACGGAACATGGCCTCTTTTGCTCCGAACTCATTGCACGCTTGTGGCAGGGAAGTGGTATGTTGACAGGATTTCCTCCTGCGTCCTCGTTTCGCCCTTTTGATTTTTTGGATGATACTCGATTCAATTTTTTGACTCCTACGACGCTTTTTGAGAAATAATCCCTTA
>NW_894730.1:0-807 GCF_000209065.1 Trypanosoma cruzi | reverse complement strand
CCCTCCTCCCCTTCATGCCCACTAAAGGAAGCAGCAGCCACCCGCAACCGCCAGCACACGCTACAAAAGAAGCATCCAAATCCACTGCAATGTGCATCTTGTGTGTTTGTGTGCGCCTGCAGACACACGAAGCATAAAGAAGTAAAAACAGGAGCAGAGCATGTGAAAAGACCCACAAACAAAAATGTACAGCAGAAGTGCATGGCAGAAATAACAGGACTGCCCAAACTCATGATACAGCACTGCAGACAAAGCAGCAGCAATTCATAAAAAAACTATTAAAATAATTAGAAAAAACAATTCCCTCTCATCATATATTAGCCCCTCTCGCACACAATAATTATATAAAAAGAAAAAGAAAGTCGTTCTCTACTAATGTTCCACCCAACCAAACGAAAAAAAATAATTTAAAAAATGTCGTCCTCTATTACAGCTACATCCAAAAAAAAAAAAAAAATGAAAAAGAAAAGAAAAACAAAAAACCACACAAAAACGTGCACCTAACTACCATGTTGCTCCAGAAATTGTCTGCATATTTTGTCCGAAAATAAAATTAGAAAAATATTTAAATGTCTTTCAACCGTCTGACCCTCCGTGTGTCCGCACAGCGTTTATATTTCATGGGGTCATCTGCGTGTTGGCGCTCCCCTCAGCCCTCCCATCGGCGCGTGAGTGCGGCCCGCAGAGCACAGTCACTCGTGTGTGTGGGGACTGAGAGAAGCACGCAGACATGACGGCAGTCGCGTCACTCCATCGGGAGAGTGAGCGCAGCAAAAAAAAAAAGAAAAAGAGAAACACGGCGGCAGG
>NW_894729.1:0-807 GCF_000209065.1 Trypanosoma cruzi | reverse complement strand
CCCACCATTCACATCGGAAACAAAAATTTAGACCACAACGTGTGATGCAGCGCCCGCTCGAAAACGATCAGCCAAGTGCAGCACCCGTGTGGCAAAGAGCTCGCGAAATTCCTCCAAGCAGCGGATAATTCAGGGTTGTTTGGTGTCCAGTGTGTGAACAGGCAAAAAGACGTTGAAAGAGAGTGTCTCTGACTCCCACCATTCATAATTGGAAACAAATATTTGGACCACAACGTGTGATGCAGCAGCCGCTCGAAAACGATCAGCCAAGTGCAGCACCCGTGTGGGCAAGAGCTCGCGAAATTCCTCCAAGCAGCGGATAGTTCAGGGTTGTTTGGTGTCCAGTGTGTGAACACGCAAACAGATATTGACAGAGAGTGTCTCTGACTCCCACCATTCACAATCGGAAACAAATATTTAGACCACAACGTGTGATGCAGCGGCCGCTCGAAAACGATCAGCCAAGTGCAGCACCCGTGTGGGCAAGAGCTCGCGAAATTCCTCCAAGCAGCGGATAGTTCAGGGTTGTTTGGTGTCCAGTGTGTGAACACGCAAACAGATATTGACAGAGAGTGTCTCTGACTCCCACCATTCACAATCGGAAACAAATATTTGGACCACAACGTGTGATGCAGCAGCCGCTCGAAAACGATCAGCCAAGTGCAGCACCCGTGTGAGCAAGAGCTCGCGAAATTCCTCCAAGCAGCGGATAGTTCAGGGTTGTTTGGTGTCCAGTGTGTGAACACGCAAACAGATATTGACAGAGAGAGTCTCTGACTCCCACCATTCATAATTGGAAACAAATAT
>NW_894728.1:0-807 GCF_000209065.1 Trypanosoma cruzi | reverse complement strand
GGCAAGAGCTCGCGAAATTCCTCCAAGCAGCGGATAGTTCAGGGTTGTTTGGTGTCCAGTGTGTGCACACGCAAACATACATTGAAAGAGAGTGCCTCTGACTCCCGCCATTCATAATTCAAAACAAAAACATAGACCACAACGTGTGGTGCAGCAGCCGCTCGAAAACGATCCGCCGAGTGCAGCACCCTTGTGGGCAAGAGCTCGCGAAATTCCTCCAAGCAGCGGATAATTCAGGGTTGTTTGGTGTCCAGTGTGTGCACACGCAAACATACATTGAAAGAGAGTGCCTCTGACTCCCGCCATTCATAATTCAAAACAAAAATTTAGACCACAGCGTGTGGTGCAGCAGCCGCTCGAAAACGATCCGCCGAGTGCAGCACTATTGTGGGCAAGAGCTCGCGAAATTCCTCCAAGCAGCGGATAGTTCAGGGTTGTTTGGTGTCCAGTGTGTGCACACGCAAACATACATTGAAAGAGAGTGCCTCTGACTCCCGCCATTCATAATTCGAAACAAAAATTTAGACCACAGCGTGTGGTGCAGCAGCCGCTCGAAAACGATCCGCCGAGTGCAGCACTATTGTGGGCAAGAGCTCGCGAAATTCCTCCAAGCAGCGGATAGTTCAGGGTTGTTTGGTGTCCAGTGTGTGCACACGCAAACATACATTGAAAGAGAGTGCCTCTGACTCCCGCCATTCATAATTCAAAACAAAAACATAGACCACAACGTGTGGTGCAGCAGCCGCTCGAAAACGATCCGCCGAGAGCAGCACTATGTGGGCAAGAGCTCGCGAAATTCCTCCAAGC
>NW_894727.1:0-807 GCF_000209065.1 Trypanosoma cruzi | reverse complement strand
ATCACCGCCAACTCGGGGATCAGCGAAGTACCGATACTCCTGTGGCAGGGCTTCCTCGTGCCTCATCAGCCTACAGTACCCCAGAGACAGACGTTCTTACGTGCAGAAGAACTTTGGATCGTCGTAAAACTGGTTGCAGAACAGATCAGGGTATTCGGTGATGCCGTCGGTCAAGCACTTCTTTTCCAGCAGCCCACAGCCAGAGTTGTTGCCCCACCACAACAACTCCGCCGCACTGTAGTTTGCCACATAAACACCCATGTCCTCAAACGCTGCAAGCGTCAGTGCCGAGTATAGCCCAACCCCCACATCACTGGTCATCAGCTCGTCCTTCATGTTGCGTTTCCTCCAATGCGACAGTACAGTTTCAGAACCACCCTCGTCCTCCAGCTCAACGCCCTCAAGCGTGGAGCAGTTGTGGTACTGACGCGCCATCGCCTTCGTCTTCGGCGTTGAAAGCACCGACACCTTGGAAATCCCGCGCACGTTCGGGACCTCGGAAATCATGCGTAACTTCAAAAACTGCACTCGTGCAAACCCAAGGGCATGCCCCAACTCGTGGGCTGCCACTCGCACGTTCCTGCTTGTCACCGCTACTTGCCTCGGATCAAAGTTCACGGCAGCAGCAAATGGACGACCATCATCCAGCAGGAAGCATGGTGTCGCCCATGCGGTTGGACCAGAAGTCGGAAAAATATTGGCGTAGAGAATCATGTCGGCGTCAACCACACCCACCGTGTGGTGCCTGCGAGGGATGGTGAAGTTATTGCACATCCCCAGACCGGTCTGTGGAATAACGACGGGACC
>NW_894726.1:0-807 GCF_000209065.1 Trypanosoma cruzi | reverse complement strand
ATGGGAAAAAGGAGGGTCTGGGGGCCTATCAGTGGCCCGACAGGGCGTATTGGGGAATGTGGAAGGGGTGGTGGGCGAGAGGGGTTGGGTGTACTATGTACATGTGATGGATATCGTTACGAGGGTGAGTGGTTGAACGATAAAAGAGATGGCGTTGGGAGTGCCTTTTACCCGGATGGAACGCAGTATATGGGTGGGTGGAAGAAAGATAAGCGATCGGGTGAGGGTTTATTTAATTACACAAATGGAATTGTTATTAGAGGTACCTGGGAAGAGGACGTATTGTGCCCAACGGTAACTGCAAACTACGCCGATGGATCTTCTTATGTTGGCGAATGGGCCCACGACTGTCGTCATGGTAAGGGACGTCATATTGATGCAATTGGAAACGTTTTTGAGGGAATGTGGGATATGGATAAGCGTACAGGAAACGGAACCTTGCAGTTTATCAATAATGTGATATGCGTCGCTCTTTGGGAAGAGGATGTAAGAAAAGATGGTACGTTTAATTTTCCGAATGGAGAAGCATATGTTGGGGATTGGAATGATGAAAAATACATTCGTGAGGGACAAGGAAAATGTACCTACCCCAATGGCGATGTTTATGAAGGGAGCTGGAAAAATGATAAAAGGCATGGTTTTGGTAAGTTTGTTTATTCTGGTGAGAAATGTGTTTACGAAGGTGAATGGAAAGAGGGGAAGCGACATGGTATTGGGACGCAAGAGAGTGAGGAAGGAACGTACCAAGGGGAATTTCAAGACGATATGCGTTATGGACATGGGCTACACCTGGGTCGTACCGGCTCC
>NW_894725.1:0-807 GCF_000209065.1 Trypanosoma cruzi | reverse complement strand
GGCGGTGGCGGATGCACTGAGGATCAGCTACCTGTTGTCGTTTCATCTGTTATTTCTGCGAGTGGTGTTGTTGCCGGCAATGCCGCCGGTCATACGGTGACTGGTGAGGCGGGAGTGGTTTCCTTACAGCAATCACGGCTGGGCAACGTTGGGAATTCCGCAGCCGTGTCTCCGCCATTGCAAGCTGCTTTAGAGCCTGAATTACCAACGGAGCAGCCACAATCCGACCCCGAACATACGGTTCCATCGACGAATTCACAATCATCGGGCGAAGAACGGCAAGATGGAGCACCCGACGGTCCACCAGGGAAACCGGGGATTTCACCCAATCAAGAGAACAATAAGAATGTATCAAATGAAAATCAACAGAGTAATGATTCGCCATCCCATTCGGGTAACGACGATGTCGTCAGCCGTAATAGTGAGGAGCGCAGAGAAGATACTCCGAGCAGTACTGAAATTATTGTTGCCACACCGTCAGAAGAGGGGCACGAGCGTGAAAATGACACTCCTTCCTTGGGACAACCTGAGGGAAATTCCACACACGCACCGGCCATTACCACGCAAACAATTTCCATGACGACACCTGACGTTGGTGAGAGCAACACCGTCAAAACGAGTGAGGTATCACCCCAATCAACAGGAACTACTCAAACAAATAATACGACGACAAAGGTTGGCGACAGCGACAGCAGCACCGCGGTCTCCCACACCACCTCCCCTCTTTTGCTTCTTCTTGTTGTTGCAGTTGCTGCTGTTGCTGCGGTGGTGGCCGCGTGAGAGTGAGTGTGAGAGAGACCGTGCACC
>NW_894724.1:0-807 GCF_000209065.1 Trypanosoma cruzi | reverse complement strand
GCTTGCGCCCATGCCCTGGTACATCTTCGTCATGATGGGGCGTGCACAGGTTCTCCAGCTCCTTCTGGCGGTGCTCGTACTCCTCCTTGCTGGCCTCCTGGTTGTTGTTCAGCCATTGCAGCGCCTCCTCCACGGCACTCGTAATCGTGTTCTTGTCGGCCTCCTCAATCTTGCCAGCGACGTTCGGCTCGTTTACGGTGTTCTTCATCGAAAATGCGTAGTTCTCAAGACCGTTCTTTGCGTCAATGCGCTCGCGCTGTTCCTTGTCCTGCGACTCGTACTTGGCAGCCTCGGACACCATGCGCTCAATGTCCGCCTTGCTCAGGCGGCCCTTGTCGTTCGTGATGACAATCTGGTTGCGCTTGCCGGTGCCCTTCTCCTCCGCGGACACGTTCAGGATGCCGTTGGCGTCGAGGTCAAAGGTCACCTCAATCTGGGGCACACCGCGCGGCGCCGGCGGGATGCCGGACAGGTCGAATGTGCCGAGCAGGTGGCAGTCCTTCGTCATCGCACGCTCCCCCTCAAAGACCTGGATGTGCACGCCCGGCTGGTTGTCCGCGTACGTCGAGAAGATCTGGCTTTTCTTGGTCGGAATCGTCGTGTTGCGCTTGATCAGCGACGTCATGACGCCACCTGCCGTCTCGATGCCAAGCGTCAGCGGGGTCACGTCGAGCAGCAGCAGGCCCTCCGTCTGCTTGCTCTTGCCGCCCGTCAGGATGAAGGCCTGCACGGCGGCACCGTACGCCACAGCCTCATCAGGGTTGATGCTCTTGTTCAGTTCCTTGCCACCGAAAAAGTCAGACACCA
>NW_894723.1:0-807 GCF_000209065.1 Trypanosoma cruzi | reverse complement strand
AAAAATCACCTTTTTCCAAAAATTCTCCCAAAAGTGCCACGACCTTCGCTGTTTTTTCACCAAAAATAATATCGATTCGGCACCACAGTAACAGTATCTTCCTCCTTTTTCCACGCTCTATAAATGCAGCAATAAAAGTATTGAGCTGCGCAATAAGTAGAAACCTGGTCAAAGATTGTCTTAGAAAAATTCACCTTTTTTCCAAAAATTTCTCCCAAAAGTGCCACGACCCTTCGCTGTTTTATCACCAAAATAATATCGATTTCCGCACCACAGTAACAGTATCTTCCTCCTTTTTCCACGCTCTATTAAATGCAGCAATAAAAGTATTGAGCTGCGCAATAAGTAGAAACCTGGTCAAAGATTGTCTTAGAAAAATTCACCTTTTTTCCAAAAATTTCTCTCAAAAGTGCCACGACCCTTCGCTTCTTTATCACCAAAATAATATCGATTTCCGCACCACAGTAACAGTATCTTCCTCCTTTTTCCACGCTCTATTAAATGCAGCAATAAAAGTATTGAGCTGCGCAATAAGTAGAAACCTGGTCAAAGATTGTCTTAGAAAAATTCACCTTTTTTCCAAAAATTTCTCCCAAAAGTGCCACGACCCTTCGCTGTTTTATCACCAAAATAATATCGATTTCCGCACCACAGTAACAGTATCTTCCTCCTTTTTCCACGCTCTATTAAATGCAGCAATAAAAGTATTGAGCTGCGCAATAAGTAGAAACCTGGTCAAAGATTGTCTTAGAAAATTCACCTTTTTTCCAAAATTTCTCCCAAAAGTGTCACGACCCTTCGCTGCTT
>NW_894722.1:0-807 GCF_000209065.1 Trypanosoma cruzi | reverse complement strand
TTGAGTGCCTCCACCGCGCTCCAGAGGCTCATCCAACCGCCCGAGTTGATGCGTATGTTGGTGACGAAAGAACTCCTTCTGGGAAAAGTGTTTCACTTGGACAGCCGCGTTTGCGAATGTGTTATTATGCTTTTGCTGGATATCTTTGAGCTAAAGACGTGCCAGCCACATGTCACGTCCGTACTCCTGAGGTTCTCTGCTCAGGACCGACGCCTGGCGCTTATGATTTGCCAAGAGACGTTCACCCGCTCTCGGTATGACGAACTGGGCTACCAGACGCTGCGGGGTCTTGTGATTGATGTGGATTGCAAAGAGCGACCTGAAACACATGTACACTTTTTGAATACGCTGCGATTTTTAGACGTGTTGCGGTCTGCGTGGACTGATAGCTTCAAGCAAAACGATATTTCCAGAACGCGTGAGTTGTTGTACAAGAACCTGCGAAAGGCCGGTTTGTTGGTTGTTTCAAGGGAGGTGCACGACACAGCATTGATAAACAGGCACACAATTAGCCCGATACTTTTTCCATTTGACACCAGTGTCGTACTGAACGAAATTGATTTTGGTGGCATCGTGGCAATGCACTCAAAACAGCGGCCCGTGCTGATTCCTCTCATTGACGAGGGAGGACAGACGCGGTGTATTCTTTACAAAAATGAAAGTCTTGAAAAGGATAAAGTGATGTGCATTGCCTCACGGTTTCTTCAGTGGGTGCTCTACAAACAATTGCGTCACGTTGTGCTTCCCACCTATCATGTCATGCCGCTTTCATCATCCTCTGGCATCATTGAGATTGGAAGAACGGGC
>NW_894721.1:0-807 GCF_000209065.1 Trypanosoma cruzi | reverse complement strand
TCCACGGCACGTAGAGCACAGGACTCACGCCGTCCAGCACAACGTGGCGCAGCGTCACTTCGCTCGCACCGGCAGGCACAACAAACACCGACCGCACCGTCACGCCCTCGCGGACAAACACACTTGACGCAGTGCCCACCGCAGGCGGCAGCGCGGGAGCATCCACAGGCACGCACGCCTCGCCGTACCCGCCGCTGCCGCACGCGCACACGCACACACCGTCCTTCATGCTCGCCGACGCAGTCCTGGGCGCGTAGCAGTAAGTGTCCCTGTCGCAGGCGTCGCACCCAGCAACGCCGATGCTCCCAGCGCCGCCAAAACCAGCCGCTGCGTACTCCTCCGCCGTCGACAGGACACGTCCACCAGCGTTGTTGCACGCCACCCTCACATGCGCCCCAGCCGCAAGCGACAGGCTCACCGACAGCATCCGCGGCAGCAGCGCTCTGTTGCGCACAAAGCTCAGCGTGCTCCCAACAGCGGTCACGGCGCCAGCGGCGTGGAGCATCTCCCTCAAGACGCCGTCGTGCACGTTGCCCTTCGCCTGCAACATCGATCCGCCAGCCAGGCTCACCGTCGAATAAAACGCCACCGCGTAGTCCTCCGTCAACAAAAAGTCGCTCCGCACAAGCGCCACAACTGAGCCCGACACGCTCACAGCCCCACGCACAGACACCGCGTGCTTGCACAACAGGAACTCGCTGTCAACAAACGCCACCACGGAGCCGCCACTGGCCGCAACACCGCCCTCCACCGACACGCACAGCCCCAGCGCCGTCTGCACCGACAGCCCGTCCACGTACAGCGCAC
>NW_894720.1:0-807 GCF_000209065.1 Trypanosoma cruzi | reverse complement strand
CTGACCACCACCATTCATAATTCGAACCAAAAATTTAGACCACAGCGTGTGGTGCAGCAGCCACTCGAAAACGATTATCCGACTGCAGCACCCTTGTGGGCAAGATCTCGCGACATTCCTCCAAGCAGCGGATAGTTCAGGGTTGTTTGGCGTCCAGTGTGTGAACACGCAAACAGACATTGAAAGAGAGTGCCTCTGACCACCACCATTCATAATTCAAAACAAAAATTTAGACCACAGCGTGTGGTGCAGCAGCCGCTCGAAAACGATCCGGCGAGTGCAGCACCCCTGTGGGCAAGATCTCGCGACATTCCTCCAAGCAGCGGATAGTTCAGGGTTGTTTGGCGTCCAGTGTGTGAACACGCAAACAGACATTGAAAGAGAGTGCCTCTGACCACCACCATTCATAATTCGAAACAAAAACATAGACCACAGCGTGTGGTGCAGCAGCCGCTCGAAAACGATTATCCGACTGCAGCACCCTTGTGGGCAAGATCTCGCGACATTCCTCCAAGCAGCGGATAGTTCAGGGTTGTTTGGCGTCCAGTGTGTGAACACGCAAACAGACATTGAAAGAGAGTGCCTCTGACCACCACCATTCATAATTCGAAACAAAAATTTAGACCACAGCGTGTGGTGCAGCAGCCGCTCGAAAACGATTATCCGACTGCAGCACCCTTGTGGGCAAGATCTCGCGACATTCCTCCAAGCAGCGGATAGTTCAGGGTTGTTTGGCGTCCAGTGTATGAACACGCAAACAGACATTGAAAGAGAGTGCCTCTGACCACCACCATTCATAATTCGAAC
>NW_894719.1:0-807 GCF_000209065.1 Trypanosoma cruzi | reverse complement strand
CCCAGCAGGCACATCAAGCGTCTTCAAACCCACCCTGGAACAGCCAAAAAAAAAGAGGCATTCATAGAAACCAAAGATCCCCGCCCCCCAAACAGGAAAAACATTAAAGAAAAACGCGATTCTTTTTTTTGTCCTTACTGCCGGGGTTGGCCGCCGCAAGAAATAAAAAATGGTAGGGCGGTGGCCCCGGACGCTAGATACAGGACGACGTGTCGGATTATCCAAGTTGCAGCGGCTGCCCCGGACGTTAGATACGGGACGACGTGTCGAATTATCCAAGTTGCAGCGGCTGCCCCGGACGTTAGATACAGCACGACGTGTCGAATTATCCAAGCTGCAGCGGTGGCCTCGGGCGTTAGATATATGACGACTTACAGTAGTAACCACGCTGCGGCTGCGCATCCTAAACACGTCTTTTTCGTTTTCCAGGGGACAACGCAAATGTGCTCGATTGTTCGAAGATCGACATTAATACTTTACGTGAAAAGGAGTCGCGCGACCGCATTTTTTTAGCTCAGTGGCAAACACGCTCACAATGTCATCCGGGGACGCGGGTTCGATTCCCGCAGAAGCCTAAGTTTTTTCCATTTTTTTTTTTTTTGAATTCTTGTTTCATATTGCTTTTTAAACTTCTGGCTTGCAGGACGGTGTGCGAGTTCTGCAATCGCACTGATTCCATCTGTTTCGTGGTTTGTGCGGCTGCGGCTGCGGTGGTGGCCGCGTGAGAGTGAGTGTGAGAGAGCCATGCACCGCCCGCATACACACACTTCCTTCTCTCTCTGTGTGTGTGTCCCTTGCATGGACTCT
>NW_894718.1:0-807 GCF_000209065.1 Trypanosoma cruzi | reverse complement strand
GCGTCAGTAATTTTTCTTTTTTGCTGCGGCGCCCGCGCGCTCGGAGAGCCCACCCACCGCCCGCCCCGGCGCGGTGAAGAAGCGACTGGCGGCGCGCGGTGGCGGAAAAAAAAAAAAATAGTGGGAAGGGTACGGCACCCCGGGTTCCAGCGCCATCACTGATCGCCGTACTAACGAGGCCTGTGGCCGCTTAACTTCACAAATCGGACGGGATGTGGTGCACTCGGCCAAGTATGGTCGTACCCGGCGACGCGCCACGCGATGCGCAGCCGCCCGCCCGCCGGCGACAGGCAAGCCACGGAAGAGCCGCGGGAGATGATGAAAATAGAAAAAAAAACGGTAGGAAAAAAGGCAAGAACAAATTTAAAAATGAAGCTCCGCAGGCCCTTTTCCGGATTTTGCCATGAAGCCTCCGGACGCCTCGCTTCCCCACATGTGGCGCGGAAACTGCGTCAGTAATTTTTCTTTTTTGCTGCGGCGCCCGCGCGCTCGGAGAGCCCACCCACCGCCCGCCCCGGCCCGGTGAAGAAGCGACAGGCGGCATCGCGAAAGCAAAAACAATTATAATGATTTTTCTACCTGATGATGCCGGCCACCTCAACCTAGTGCCAGGGTCTTGCGGTCTTCGCGAGAAGGAAAATAAGCATCTAGCGCCCTTCCTCGGAGTGCGTGGATGTGGTGCACTCGGCCAAGTATGGTCGTACCCGGCGACGCGCCACGCGATGCGCAGCCGCCCGCCCCGCGGCGACAGGCAAGCCACGGAAGAGCCGCGGGAGATGATGAAAATAGAAAAAAAACGGTAGGAAA
>NW_894717.1:0-807 GCF_000209065.1 Trypanosoma cruzi | reverse complement strand
GTGTATCAGGTGTGCCAGCTGCATCGTCGTGGTACGCATACTACGATATGCATACTGGTGGGGGTGAGGCGTCCACACCCAAAGCAATCTCTTCAGTACCATTTTCTCAGCAACCTTACTCACAATGGAAGTAAGGCTGATGGGTCGATATGACTCAAGCAGTTCCGGCAACTTACCGGGTTTTAAGAGTGGGACGATGGTAGCGCGTCTCCACTCAGCCGGGATCGTACCTGTCGTCCAGCTGTGGTTAATGCAACGAAGAAGGAATCGAAGACCCTTTGACGAAATATGTCGCAGTGCCTCACTGTAGACTTCATCCGGTCCGGGGGCCTTGCCATACGGCGTATTACGTAGCGCAGCAAGCAGTTCCGTACGATTAAAAGGTGCATCAAGAGGAGAGTGATGAGCAACTAAACCAGATGTGGTGGCAGCTTCGTTTTTATCCTGTGGCTCTGAACTAGATGAGAATGAAAAAACTGAAGTAGATGTAGCGGCAGACTCGTAGTTGTTCTGCGGCTCAGAAATACAAGAGATAAGAGAGGTAGAAGAAACTAAGCTAGATGTAGCGGCAGACTCGCTGTTGTTCTGCGGCTCAGAGCTAGAAGAAGTAGAAGAAAATGAAGTAAATGGGGCAGCAGACTCGTTGTTGTTCTGCTGCCCAAAAAGAGAAGAAGAAACAATGCCCAAAGATGGGTTCTGTCTTTTGATGCCTTTGGAAAACCTTACTGCCTTGTGAGAGGGGTGAAGTGGAAAAAAGATGCGATTGAGAGCATTCGCTGCTCTCCTTGCTGTTTTATAAGTGTGTTG
>NW_894716.1:0-807 GCF_000209065.1 Trypanosoma cruzi | reverse complement strand
TGCTACGCGCCCGGGACGACGACGGCGAGCATGAAGGACGTTGTGTGCGTGTGCGCGTGCGGCAGCGGCGGGTACGGCGAGGCGTGCGTGCCTGTGGGAGCTCCCGCGCTGCCGCCTGCTGTGGGCACTGCGTCGAGTGTGTTCTTCCGCGAGGGCGTGACGGTGCGGTCGGTGTTCGTTGTGCCTGCCGGTGTGAGCGAGGTGACGCTGCGCCACGTTGTGCTGGACGGCGTGAGTCCTGTGCTCTACGTGCCGTGGATGGCGCGAGACGGTGTGCGGATTGTTGTGCAGAACGTGTCGCTGCAGAACGGCGCCGTGCTGTACGTGATGGGCGGAGGAGCGTTGCGCGGTGCGGTGGCGGCGGGGAGCAACGAGAGCGGGCCGGTGGAGTTGTCCGTGTGCGATGTGGAGGCGCTGAACGGTGCGCTTGTGCTGACCGGCACGTTTCCCGCGGGGTCCGCGCTGACTGTGACGGACTCCCTGCTGGTTGCCGCGAGGTCGACGCCGCTTGTGTATCTTTCCGGCTCGCGGTCCTCGCCGTACGCACCGGTGCTTGTGCTGTCGGGTCTGCGGCTTGTGCGGTCCGTGCTGGTTGTGTCTGGCGTTGCCCTCGTGACTGTGATGACTGGTGGGCGGACGGTGGTGGTGGACGGCGCCGTGCTGGAGCTCGTCGGCGGCGGTGTCGCGCTGGACGCGGCTGTTTTCGGTGGGCGATATGCGTTGTACCCCAGTGCGCGCGTGGTGGCGTCCGAGGGCGCTGTTTTGCGCGTGTCGGGGAGCCAGGTGTACGCCGCGCATGGATTGGTG
>NW_894715.1:0-807 GCF_000209065.1 Trypanosoma cruzi | reverse complement strand
GAAAGGCGGCACCTGACCCACAAAGGGCCGCCGAGGCCGCTCCCGTCGCCAGGAGTCGGTGCCTTGGAGGTGGTTGTGTTCTTGGCGGGGGCATTGGTGGTGGTGGTGGTCGTGTCCTTGGCGGGTGCATTGGTGGTGGTGGTGGTCGTCGTAGTAGTTGTGGTGGTGGTGGTGGTTGTAGTTTGATCCTGGCCCTCCCCAGCCTCGACAACAGCAACATCATACTGCCCCTCCTCCTGAGCCGTGGCGCACACGCACGCACAGCAGAGGGCAAGGAAAAGCACGCAGAGGACGCGGCGCAGCATCATTGTCACTTGGGCCTTTGTGGACTTCGCTTGTTGCTCGCGGTGTAAACTCTCCTGTCGGGCCGGCACCGAGCGGGCACAACGAGAGCACGCAGCATGGGAGGGAGAGACACGGGCAGATGCACTGCATACACACACACGCACACAGAGACAGCGGGGGAGTTGGATCGAGACACGGCTGAGCAGCCACGCCACGCCGCAGGGACACCAGCACACACGCACACACACAGTCAGCGCCGAAAACGTACGAACGAACACAAACCAAAAAAAAGTAAAAATAAAAATAAAATCGCACCGACGCTTCCCCCCACAAGTGGCGGGGCGGCGGTAGGAGATGTACATCAGCGCGCGGCCGTCGCAGAGAATGCACGGGCAGGCGGCACGGGGCCAGCACGCAACGGCAGCCAAAACAAAAGATGGTCACACCCGGAAGAACCAGGCGCAAAACAAACGGCGGAAGATACGCCAAGCACGCACAACCAAAGACAATGGCATATATACA
>NW_894714.1:0-807 GCF_000209065.1 Trypanosoma cruzi | reverse complement strand
GTGTGTGTGATGATATGAGTAATTTGCGTGTGTGCTTATCTGCCTCTCTCTGCCGTTGCTTTCTTCAGACTCTCTTGTGGCGCACAGCTGCTCTGCAAGTATAGGCGCTGACAAACACACACACACATGCACACACATGCCGTGCTTAAAACGCTGAGAATGCACGCACGCACAGGATTGTGGCTGCCGAGGCCCTCGCGAGGGGGAAAAAACCTGCATTTTTTTTTTTTGACATGTTGCTCGGTGTGTGCTGACGCGTGAAGAATAACAACACGCCCCAATAAGCAGAAAAGAAGTAAAACAAAATGGCGCTGAGCGGCACACCGGTAAGCCAAAAATACGCAATCACCAATAAAAAAGCCGGCGATCACCCAGCAGGCACATCAAGCGTCCTCAAAACCAACCTGGAACAGACAAAAAAAAAGAGACAATCATAGAAAACAAAGATCCCCGCCCCCAAACAGGAAAAACATTAAAGAAAACGCGATTCTTTTTTTTGTCCTTACTGCCGGGGTTGGCCGCCGCAAGAAATAAAAAATGGTAGGGCGGTGGCCCCGGACGCTAGATACAGCACGACGTGTCGAATTATCCAAGTTGCAGCGGCTGCCCCGGACGTTAGATACGGGACGACGTGTCGAATTATCCAAGTTGCAGCGGCTGCCCCGGACGTTAGATACAGCACGACGTGTCGAATTATCCAAGCTGCAGCGGTGGCCTCGGGCGTTAGATATATGACGACTTACAGTAGTAACCACGCTGCGGCTGCGCATCCTAAACACGTCTTTTCGTTTCCAGGGACAACGCAAA
>NW_894713.1:0-807 GCF_000209065.1 Trypanosoma cruzi | reverse complement strand
ACACGCAAACAGATATTGACAGAGAGTGTCTCTGACTCCCACCATTCACAATCGGAAACAAAAACTTGGACCACAACGTGTGATGCAGCGGCCGCTCGAAAACGATCAGCCGAGTGCAGCACCCGTGTGGGCAAGAGCTCGCGAAATTCCTCCAAGCAGCGGATAATTCAGGGTTGTTTGGTGTCCAGTGTGTGAACACGCAAACAGATATTGACAGAGAGTGCCTCTGACTCCCACCATTCACAATCGGAAACAAAAATTTAAACCACAACGTGTGATGCAGCAGCCGCTCGAAAACGATCAGCCGAGTGCAGCACCCGTGTGGGCAAGAGCTCGCGAAATTCCTCCAAGCAGCGGATAATTCAGGGTTGTTTGGTGTCCAGTGTGTGAACACGCAAACAGATATTGACAGAGAGTGTCTCTGACTCCCACCATTCACAATCGGAAACAAAAATTTGGACCACAACGTGTGATGCAGCGACCGCTCGAAAACGATCAGCCGAGTGCAGCACCCGTGTGGGCAAGAGCTCGCGAAATTCCTCCAAGCAGCGGATAGTTCAGGGTTGTTTGGTGTCCAGTGTGTGAACACGCAAACAGATATTGACAGAGAGTGTCTCTGACTCCCACCATTCACAATCGGAAACAAAAATTTTGACCACAACGTGTGATGCAGCAGCCGCTCGAAAACGATCAGCCGAGTGCAGCACCCGTGTGGGCAAGAGCTCGCGAAATTCCTCCAAGCAGCGGATAGTTCAGGGTTGTTTGGTGTCCAGTGTGTGAACACGCAAACAGATAGTGACAGAGAGT
>NW_894712.1:0-807 GCF_000209065.1 Trypanosoma cruzi | reverse complement strand
GAGCGCATCATGTTCGTGAAGGCAACCACGCCCGCGCCCGCAAGCAGCACGGCCGCCATGCAGAAGTACTGGACGTGGCAGCCCCCCACGGGCGGGTGCACAGCAGCAATCAGGCACACCACGCACAGCACCGACAGCTGGAACACGCACCAGTACACGCGGCTGCCCCTCATGTTCGTCAGCATGCCGCCGTACATCCGCTGCTGCACTGCGGGGTGCCAATACCCGACGGGGTACCAGCAGGCGCTCGTGCAGCGGCTTCCTCAAAAACTGCCAGTACTTCGTGAAGCTCGCGCCTGTGTGACGCGCAATGAAGTAGCACACGCCAGCAGGGAACGCCACACCATACAGCACGCCGGCGACACCAATCACGCGGTGCTGCACGCGGGCGCCGGGCATCGCCAGTGCGAACACCGAGCCGAAGAAAATGCCGAGGTGCATCGCGTGCGCCACAACGTACGTCAGGCTCGGGAAGCGCATCGCCGCCCACGCACTCGCCGCGTCCACGCCACGCCACCGCTGGAAGGCCGCCGTCACACCGCAGTGCACGCACCCGAACACAGCGGCGAGCAGCGCGTTGCCCACCACCATCCACAGCGGATCAAGGGCAGCAAACACCGACAGGAAGTACGGCAGCGCAACGGTGCTCGCACGCTCCTGCGCCGAGGCGCATGGCATCCTCGCGAACACGCCGAGTGCCTGCAACTCCAGAACGGAGCCCAGCCCGCCGGTCACCACCACGGCAACAGCCGCCGCACCCGCAACGACGCCGGTGATCGCAGAGAGGACGCTGGCAGCGGCGGGCAG
>NW_894711.1:0-807 GCF_000209065.1 Trypanosoma cruzi | reverse complement strand
GGCGTACGACAACAACGTCACGTCGCGTGGCTTTTGCACGTCCTCGTCGCCATCCTCGTCATCGCGCAGCAGCGCCTCCAGCCCTCCACGCCGCGGCTCGCGCAGCTCCTGCCAGTGGCGGTCCTCCGCGTACCACACAACGACGCCGTACACAGCGACCGCAAGCAGCACAGTCGTCAGCAGCAGCACGATGGCCGCGTACGCCCTCGCACCGCCGTCGCTCGGCGCAAGGTGGTTGGCCGCGCTGACCACGCACAGCGCCGCAAGCAGCACAAAGCTCGCCGCGTGCATCACCGTCAGGAAGGCCGAGCGCATCATGTTCGTGAAGGCAACCACGCCCGCACCCGCAAGCAGCACAGCCGCCATGCAGAAGTACTGGACGTGGCAGTCTCCCACGGGCGACTGCACAGCCGCAATCAGGCCCACCACACACAGCACCGACAGCTGGAACACGCACCAGTACACGTGGCTGCCCTTCATGTTCGTCAGCATGCTGCCGTACATCCGCTGCTGCGCCGCGGGGTGCCAATACCCGACGGGGTACAGCAGGCGCTCGTGCAGCGGCTTCCTCGAAAACTGCCAGTACCTCGTGAAGCTCGCGCCCGTGTGGCGGGCAATCAGGTAGCACACGCCAGCAGGGAACGCCACACCGTACAGCACGCCAACGACACCAATCACACGGTGATGCCCGCGGGCGCCGGGCATCGCCAGTGCACGCACCGAGCCGAAGAAGATGCCGAGGTGCATCGCGTGCGCCACGACGTACGTCAGGCTCGGGAAGCGCATCGCTGCCCACGCACTCGCCGC
>NW_894710.1:0-807 GCF_000209065.1 Trypanosoma cruzi | reverse complement strand
CGATAATCTCAGTGCAGGTCTGTGTTAGGCTGTCCTCACGCAAAATCGGTGCAATTGAACATCTTCTGCATCACAAGCAGCCTTGCGTTGCATTAGGAAAAAAAAAAAAAAAGCAGGGAGAGGGTTAGGAAAAAGATCCGGCAGCCATCAGACCCGAAAGGTGATAATGCATTGAATAGATCGTCATTGATAGCGTCCGAGATTGCTTGAAACATCAACAAATTTCCATCACTGGCACACAGGCATGGCACCACTCCGACACACCTCCCGTGAAGTCCCCGCTCAGAAGTCAAACAGACAAAGCGTGCATGTATCAGCATCGTCGCTCAGCTGAAACACGGATTCGACAAATTCATCAACGCGTGGAGAGGCAGCAGCAAAGACAAGGAGAAAAAGAAAAACAAACGCGAATGCAAAAAATGAGAAGGGCGTGGACGCGGGGCCTCGGTCACAGGGCACGCGCGGCTGGAATAATGTGCGGCGCCCCAAATCTCGTTCGGCAGAGACTCGGTGACGCTCAGTCTCGGGACGCACCAAGATGGCCCACGGCACCTGGCTGAGAAGTCCGCTCCATGGCTAAAGTCCCTTCTCCACTAGTGGGGGCGCTTGTGAAACAAGCAAGATGAGACAATAAAAATAAAAAAATAAATAAGAAGCAGACGACACGGCCGAGGCATTCCAGCAGCAGAGGCAAAGCCACTCTCGGACCACGTGAGTGTGCAGCAAGGACAACGCAGCGGGTCCAGGACACAACTCCAATGTGGTCCTTCCAATCCCAGACTGACAAGCTGAAAGTAATAAATAAAC
>NW_894709.1:0-807 GCF_000209065.1 Trypanosoma cruzi | reverse complement strand
CCGGCCCCGCTGTTCTCACGCCCCCCGTCGTCCCTCCACCGCCCGCCCACTTCACAAGCGCAGCAGCAGACAGCCCCCCACCAGTCACACACACAAAAGAAAAAAAGAAAAATAATAATAAAAAGAGGTCACCGGCCACACAACGTTCTGCAACGGAGCGGACCCAATTCCCCCTTTTCCACACAAACAAACCAAAACAAAAAAAAAGGAAAAATGGCGCCTTTTCACACGGGTAACACTTATGAGAGTGCAAGAACTATTTTCTTTCTTTCTGTCTGTGTGTGTGTGTGTGTATTTATGTGTAATGCAACTGGACCTCCCTCAAAGCTCCTTTTCACTGCCGCCATGTTGATTTGAAGACAACAAAAAAAAAAAAAAAAAAAAGAAGAGAGAGAGAGAGAGAGAAATGAAATGAGACAAACAGTTAATAAGAGACACACAAACAGACATATAAAGTAAGTGATGCAAAGGAAATAATAATAATAAAAAGAAAAAAAAAAAAAGAAGAAGAAAATAAAATAAATATAAATAAATGTGTGTATGCTCATTTCATAATAATAACAATTATTATTATTTTTATTTTCTTCTAAAGTGAGAGGCGACATGTAAACAGTCACCGCAGTGTTCTTCAGTCTTAGCGGCAGAGCGGCAGTTACGACTTGTCTCCATCGCACCTGTTCTCCTCCCTTTCCATTTCCATTTCCCCCCTCTCCCTTCTTTCATTACTTTTTCATTGCTGCCGTCCTCTTCCCCTAAAGTCGTGATCGAAAAAAAAAAAAAAAAAAAAAAAAAAAAAGGGGGGGGGGG
>NW_894708.1:0-807 GCF_000209065.1 Trypanosoma cruzi | reverse complement strand
AAGCCAACACACACACAAATGGACGCGGACTTTCATCATTCGGCGACGCCATTCAAAGTCCTGCCGAAACAGTCCGCAAGTGATACAGTGATCGGTCACACGCTCCCGGTGGACTGCCGCGGCAAGGACGCGGACACAAAAGGTAATTATCTGCGCAAACGTGGGCGGCACCAATTCACAGCACCGCCGCACGACACACGCTCTCTCGGTCCATCCCACGCCCCGCCTCAAAAGGCCTCGGCAAGCACCAATCAACAAAATAATGAAGCGGGAAAAACAAATTCCCTGCAGGCCATTCAGGGCTCCACAGCAACGCCACCAACAGGAGCGTGCATCCCTCTGCTTGCAGCAGTGCAGGCCTCTTTGCTCCGGGCCTCTCGGAGCGTTGAGCACCTCCCCGACCATCTCGCGCTCACAAAGCAAGCCGCACGCAGATGCCATTCATTTTCTCCGCAAATGGTGTTGCCGCGATGAATCACCTGCAAATAATCCACAACACATCACCCAAAGTTTCTTTCCATTGCCACAAAAGAAAAAGAAAAAAATGCTTTGAAAAGCCAACATAAATACCACTTCGCCCTACTCACTGCGCATTGCCCCGCACACGATCGTTGTTACTCGCCCCTCCGCTCTCCTCTCATCCCATTCCTGCCTGCCAGGACGTACATCACAGTCGCAATCCCTCCCAAGAAAGACTTTGTCACATGCTGGTACGGGCCACATTTTTCCCTTGCATCCCGGTCTCCCGCCCACAGGAGGGCAAACAGGGGGATTGCGTGCATGTGCGTGTGGATGGCCACGTGCAAA
>NW_894707.1:0-807 GCF_000209065.1 Trypanosoma cruzi | reverse complement strand
TGCGAGTTAAATATTAATGTGTACTCTAATTGTTTGCTGCATCCCGGTTCGTGTTCTGTGTGCTTTTTGGCCGAACGACGTGGAATGTGTCACTGACCTCCCCGCGCCCCTGCGGAGCGTGCCACTCCCTGTCCTTGACCCGCGTGCGGGACGTGGTGGTGGAGCCAGTGGGAGCCTGTTGCGTTGTGCTGCGGGAGCGCTTCTGCTGGGAGCACGTGGTGAAGATGTGCGTGTGTGGGCCTGGCCGTCGATGAAAGATGTATGTAGGTTTGTTTTTGCCATTATCCTCTTTTTTTAGTTAATTGTGCGATTGGTGGATGGATGGGGTTCAGCGTGTTTTTCCTTCTTTTGTGTGCGTTGCCTGCTTCGGCCCTCCCACTCCAGAGCCCTCACCTCGCGGTGGGTGCTTGCGGTTGGGAGCCGCTGGGGATGCATTCTCTGTGCTCGTTTGGTTTACGTGTGAACGGAGCGTCCCACGGTGCGCCTGCTGTCAGTGCCGGCGGTGTGGTTCCCTGTGTGGGGAAGGCCCACTTTTTTCATATGGGGTTTGATTCAGGCATTTTGGCATATATATATATTTTTTCTTTCTGTGTGCTGCCCGCGTGTCCATATTTCTGCGTTGCTGTTTTTTCCTTTTTAGGAGCTTGTGAAAAGAATGATCGCGGGAGAGCTGGCTAACTTATTTAATGTATGTGTATATCCTGATAAATGAATGCATTCTTTATGATACTTTCTACCGTATGAATCCTTTGGGGAAGAACGCGACTTTGTAGGGGCAGGGAGCCGATAGAGGCCAGATAAATTTTT
>NW_894706.1:0-807 GCF_000209065.1 Trypanosoma cruzi | reverse complement strand
AAGTAGTTGTGCATTAAGTATTTACAAAAATTTCTCGATGAAACGTGAAACATTCCCTGACATTTCAGGGATAAAGTTCTGCCCTAGAAAAGTCAAAATTGTCCTCAGTGATATAGCTTCAAAAAGAGCGGTAAACTTTAAAGAACACTGAACTGTTCTGGGAATTGTGGAACTAGATATATATCCTGTCATTAGTAGATCCCTATATCTTGGCCGGCATCAATCACAAAGGAGGTCGTCCAGAATGGTACCCTCTGGAGATTAAAATCTTAAATATAGTCAACCACTGAAGAAGCAGTACATACAAAAATGTTAAAAACAAGTGGCCAAAGAGAAGAAACATGCGGATGGACTATTTCATATATTCTGGCACCCACATTCAGACGAATTCTACACTAATCACAAGAACCATCAATAAGAATTTTATGAAAATATTTAGTCGTATTGAACGACCAATATAATTTGTCTATATATATTCACAAAAATCTGTACAATCAAATAGGAAGATATGAGTAGCAGACCACTCAAAGAACTTCAACTAGCTGCTTGTCAAGAAAGAAAGACATCTCAAACATTTTAGGGATATTTTCATCGTCAAGCGGCAGACCGATTTGATAATTTAAGGTAGCATTAATAAAAATCAAAAGCAGAAAAAATGTCAGTCATCAAGTATAGAGGTTAATTAGCCGTGATGATTGGAAGTATTTGAATTGTTGTGCGAACTAGGAATTCGCGAAATAGTAAGATTTACAGCAAATAGAATTAGGTGAGCACAAACGAACGTGTTGTAGTGAACAACTCCATCAG
>NW_894705.1:0-807 GCF_000209065.1 Trypanosoma cruzi | reverse complement strand
GAGGCGTTTCCGTGCGAGGTCCATTGCGTGCCTGCTGTGCGGCCTCCGGGCCGCAGCGACGGCATATGCCTGGGATGGCGGGCTGCAGGGGCCGTAGCAGCCATCCGTAGTTGAGCAGAACCCCGGTGCGGAGGCGGGCCAGTGCGGCCTCTACCCCACGAGTGAGGGTGGTGTCCGTGCGCGTGGGTCCCTGTCGCCTGCTGCGGTGGAGCAGCGAGTTTCCTCCCTGAGCTGTCGGGCGCGAATAATATGTTTGGACAGTGCGACCATGCCGGTGATCCATCTGTCTGTGAGCTGTGCGAGGTCGGATGCCTTCTCGGATTTCGCACCACAAGCTCCGTTCCTGGACACGCCGCAGTGGCCGAAGACAGACTGCGTCCGTGTGCGCGCTCCTCGGTGCGGCGTGCGGAGCAGGAGTGTCCTGAGTCGACGATGTATCGGGACAGATGCCGTGAGAGGACCCGTTTTTGAAGTGCAGTCAGGAGAGAGCGTGAGCCTGTGAAGGTTGACACACTACACGGTGCACTGCCTGTCCGCGGGATGCTGCTCAATGGCTTTCTTGTACCAAGGTGTGGGGCGTTGCATTCTGCTCTGCGGCTGCGTGGCATCCGTTCTGTGCCGGCCCCGGCAATGTTGATCGGCGTTCCATTCAGCTAGAGCAACGCTGCTGCTCCCAAATTGACGCCGAGTTCCACGGAGTCTTCTGTCCATCCTTCGCGGCGTTTTCTTCTAGGTGTGGTGATGTGATCTCTAGATTGTTCATTGTTGTTTTCTTGGTTTTTTTTTTTTTTTGTTTATTGCCGTTAA
>NW_894704.1:0-807 GCF_000209065.1 Trypanosoma cruzi | reverse complement strand
GTCCTCTCCTCCTGCATGGTTTGTGGCTGCTGGCGTTGTGTGCCTTTCCTGCGTGGATGCCGTCTCGTGGTGTGTGAACTGTGCGGCTGGGCCTGCTGCCTTCTCCGCATGTTGTCTGCTCTCTCTCGCTGTATCCGCTGTGCTCCGTTCCTCTCCCTCTTGTTGCATTCTTTTTCTTCTGTCTCACGGATCAGCTGACTGGCTCCAGCGACTCCACCACGGGTGACGATGGCTGCGATGATGACGGTGCGGCGCCGTGTTGGTCGTTGCGCTCTTGTGCTGCTGCTCGTTCGTGTGCGTGACGGCTGCTGGGAGTCCTGGAGATGTATCTGGTGATGCGGATGCGGTGGTTGTGCCGGTGGATGTGTCGTGTGCTCCGAGTGACGGCAGCCTGAGCTATCGCGTGTGTGCGTGTGTGTGTGTGGAGGAAGTGTTCTGCTGCCAGTGCTGAGGCTGAGTGTGAGAATTATACCTTTAGTGGCTTTGGTGTGCGCATGCACTGCAGGAATGGTGAGCTGGGTGCTGTGCGCCATGTGGCCAATGCGGTGCACACGTGTAGCAACTGTGCTGCCAGCTGTGCAAGGAAAGAGGAAGGGGCCACCGTTGCCTTCACGATGAATGTGACGACGCATAAATACGCCGGCCCTTATGAATTGTGGCGGCGTCAATTTTCCCCGATGGAACCATCCATCCGCCTGCACGGAGCAGCGATGCTGACCAGACGGGCATCTGTCAGTTGCCGCCACCCCGTGAAGGGAGGGATGACACAAAATCTGGCGGGACAACTGCACCGCAAGTGAATGCTGA
>NW_894703.1:0-806 GCF_000209065.1 Trypanosoma cruzi | reverse complement strand
GGCTGCCCGTGCGTTCCCCCACGGGGACTGCATGAACCGGGGGATTTGGGAGAAGGAGGCCGGATGCCGCGTGAAATGTGAGGGATGTTGTGTGGGCCCGTGAAGCAGTACAATCAGTTTTATTTTTACTTTAATTTATTTTTCCTGGTGCAGGCAATATGTATGTACAGGAACACACGGTTGTTTTATTGCGCTGCTTGGCGCAGGAAATAAAAATTCTGCCGAATGAATTTTCCTCATTGTTTCCGGGAGCCCTGCCGGACACTCAAATTGTTTTTTGTGTTTTTTCCTGCTTTTTTAGCTTTCCGTTTGCGGGGCGGTGTGCGAGTTCTGCAGTCGTACCAATTTCAACTGCCTCATTGTGTGTTTGCTGCTGCTGCTATCATTTGTTACTGTGCGGTGGCGGGGAGTTAGTTTTTGCTGAAGGTTGCACGCAAGTGACAGGAGTGATGGCGATGGTGATGGCTGGCCGTGTGCTGCTGGTGTGTGTCCTCTGCGTGCTGTGCTGCGGTGCCGGCGGTGTTTATGCGAGGGAACTCGACAACAAGGCACTGGGCGGCTGCATGGCGTCGGGAGCGTTGGGTATGAATACATCGTATGTGCGGAACGGATGTAATAAATACATGCCGACGCCGCCTTTGCGGTCAGCACTGCCTATCCCTGCCATACAAGCCGAAGTTCAGCAATCGACGTTCGTTTCTAAGGATGGGAATAATTTAGGCTCAGTCACCCCTCCAGGTTCTGGTTCTGTAGTTGGAAGCGGAGGTAAAGGTGCTCGTGATCCTGCTGGTGGTGATCCTGCTGCT
>NW_894702.1:0-806 GCF_000209065.1 Trypanosoma cruzi | reverse complement strand
CTCTCTGTCAATATCTGTTTGCGTGTTCACACACTGGACACCAAACAACCCTGAATTGTCGGCTGCTTGGAGGAATTCCGCGAGCTCTTGCCCACACGGGTGCTGCACTCGGCTAATCGTTTTCGAGCGGTCGCTGCATCACACGTTGTGGTCTAAATTTTTGTTTCCGATTGTGAATGGTGGGAGTCAGAGGCAGTCTCTGTCAATATCTGTTTGCGTGTTCACACACTGGACACCAAACAACCGTGAATTGTCGGCTGCTTGGAGGAATTTCGCGAGCTCTTGCCCACACGGGTGCTGCACTCGGCTAATCGTTTTCGAGCGGTTGCTGCATCACACGTTGTGGTCTAAATTTTTGTTTCCAATTGTGAATGGTGGGAGTCAGAGGCAGTCTCTGTCAATATCTGTTTGCGTGTTCACACACTGGACACCAAACAACCCTGAACTATCCGCTGCTTGGAGGAATTTCGCGAGCTCTTGCCCACACGGGTGCTGCACTCGGCTAATCGTTTTCGAGCGGCTGCTGCATCACACGTTGTGGTCTGAATTTTTGTTTCCAATTATGAATGGTGGGAGTCAGAGGCAGTCTCTGTCAATATCTGTTTGCGTGTTCACACACTGGACACCAAACAACCCTGAACTATCCGCTGCTTGGAGGAATTTCGCGAGCTCTTGCCCACACGGGTGCTGCACTCGGCTAATCGTTTTCGAGCGGTCGCTGCATCACACGTTGTGGTCTAAATTTTTGTTTCCAATTATGAATGGTGGGAGTCAGAGACACTCTCTGTCAATATCTGTTTGCGTGT
>NW_894701.1:0-806 GCF_000209065.1 Trypanosoma cruzi | reverse complement strand
ACCTCACCCCACGAGACACACACAATAATGTGCCCATTGTATATATGCATGCACACCCATGCAGGCCCGTTGGTGCTCTCTTTTGCACGACACGCACCGCTGCCGTCCTGCCTGGCTGCATGGACGGAGCACCGTAACTGTTTCTGTTTTGTTTTTATTGCATTGAGTGGGCGACCTCTCTCTCTCTCCCTCTGTGTGTGTGTTTTGCTTTACGGGAGTAATGAGAGTGTGTGTGCGCTGGTCGTCCCACGCTTCGGCTTTTTGTTTTGTTTTCCTTTTTGATTTTGTGGTTGAGTGCACCCATTCCGCGGCTGCGTGTGTGTGTGCGATGATATGAGTAATTTGCGTGTGTGCTATCTGCCTCTCTCTGCCGTTGCTTTCTTCAGACTCTCTTGGGGCGCACAGCTGCTCCGCAAGTATAGGCGCTGCCAAACACACAAGCACATGCACACACACATGCCGTGTTTAAAACGCTGAGAATGCACGCACGCACAGGATTGTGGCTGCGGAGGCCCTCGCGAGGGGGGAAAAAGCCTGCATTTTGTTTTTTTTTGACATGTTGCTCGGTGTGTGCTGACGCGTGACGAATAACAACACGCCCCAATAAGCAGAAAAGAAGTAAAACAAAATGGCGCTGAGCGGCACACCGGTAAGCCAAAAATACGCAATCACCAATAAAAAAGCCGGCGATCACCCAGCAGGCACATCAAGCCTCCTAAAAACCAACCTGGAACAGACAAAAAAAAAGAGACAATCATAGAAAACAAAGATCCCCGCCCCCAAACAGGAAAAACATAAAGAAAACG
>NW_894700.1:0-806 GCF_000209065.1 Trypanosoma cruzi | reverse complement strand
CGTAGTAACCACGCTGCGGATGCGGCCCCGTACGAGAGATATATGACGAACTTATCGTAGTAACCACGCTGCGGCGGCGCACCCTAAACATGTCGTTTTCGTTTTCCAGGGGACAACGCAAATGTGCTCGATTGTTCGAAGATCGAAATTAATACTTTACGTGAAAAGGGGTCGCGCGACCGCATTTTTATAGCTCAGTGGCAAACACGCTCACAATGTCATCCGGGGACGCGGGTTCGATTCCCGCAGAAGCCCAAGTTTTTTCCATTTTTTTTTGAATTCTTGTTTCATATTGCTTTTTAAACTTCTGGTTTGCAGGACGGTGTGCGAGTTCTGCAATCGCACTGATTCCATCTGTTTCGTGGTTTGTGCGGCTGCGGCTGCGGTGGTGGCCGCGTGAGAGTGAGTGTGAGAGAGCCATGCACCGCCCGCACACACACTCTTCCTTCTCTCTCTGTGTGTGTGTGTCCCCTTGCATGGACTCTCGCCCTCACCTCACCCCACGAGACACACACAATAATGTGCCCATTGTATATATGCATGCACACCCATGCAGGCCCGTTGGTGCTCTCTTTTGCACGACACGCACCGCTGCCGTCCTGCCTGGCTGCATGGACGGAGCACCGTAACTGTTTCTGTTTTGTTTTTATTGCATTGAGTGGGCGACCTCTCTCTCTCTCCCTCTGTGTGTGTGTTTTGCTTTACGGGAGTAATGAGAGTGTGTGTGCGCTGGTCGTCCCACGCTTCGGCTTTTTGTTTTGTTTTCCTTTTTGATTTTGTGGTTGAGTGCACCCATTCCGCGGCTG
>NW_894699.1:0-806 GCF_000209065.1 Trypanosoma cruzi | reverse complement strand
CGTGGCTTGCCTGTCGCCGGCGGGCGGGCGGCTGCGCATCGCGTGGCGCGTCGCCGGGTACGACCATACTTGGCCGAGTGCACCACATCCCGTCCGATTTGTGAAGTTAAGCGGCCACAGGCCTCGTTAGTACGGCGATCAGTGATGGCGCTGGAACCCGGGGTGCCGTACCCTTCCCACTATTTTTTTTTTTTTCCGCCACCGCGCGCCGCCAGTCGCTTCTTCACCGCGCCGGGGCGGGCGGTGGGTGGGCTCTCCGAGCGCGCGGGCGCCGCAGCAAAAAAGAAAAATTACTGACGCAGTTTCCGCGCCACATGTGGGGAAGCGAGGCGTCCGGAGGCTTCATGGCAAAATCCGGAAAAGGGCCTGCGGAGCTTCATTTTTAAATTTGTTCTTGCCTTTTTTCCTACCGTTTTTTTTTCTATTTTCATCATCTCCCGCGGCTCTTCCGTGGCTTGCCTGTCGCCGGCGGGCGGGCGGCTGCGCATCGCGTGGCGCGTCGCCGGGTACGACCATACTTGGCCGAGTGCACCACATCCACGCACTCCGAGGAAGGGCGCTAGATGCTTATTTTCCTTCTCGCGAAGACCGCAAGACCCTGGCACTAGGTTGAGGTGGCCGGCATCATCAGGTAGAAAAATCATTATAATTGTTTTTGCTTTCGCGATGCCGCCTGTCGCTTCTTCACCGGGCCGGGGCGGGCGGTGGGTGGCTCTCCGAGCGCGCGGGCGCCGCAGCAAAAAAGAAAAATACTGACGCAGTTTCCGCGCCACATGTGGGGAAGCGAGGCGTCCGGAGGCTTCAGG
>NW_894698.1:0-806 GCF_000209065.1 Trypanosoma cruzi | reverse complement strand
CACACGGGTGCTGCACTCGGCTGATCGTTTTCGAGCGGCTGCTGCATCACACGTTGTGGTCCAAATTTTTGTTTCCGATTGTGAATGGTGGGAGTCAGAGGCAGTCTCTGTCAATATCTGTTTGCGTGTTCACACACTGGACACCAAACAACCCTGAATTATCCGCTGCTTGGAGGAATTTCGCGAGCTCTTGCCCACACGGGTGCTGCACTCGGCTGATCGTTTTCGAGCGGCGGCTGCATCACACGTTGTGGTCTAAATTTTTGTTTCCGATTGTGAATGGTGGGAGTCAGAGGCACTCTCTGTCACTATCTGTTTGCGTGTTCACACACTGGACACCAAACAACCCTGAATTATCCGCTGCTTGGAGGAATTTCGCGAGCTCTTGCCCAACGAGGGTGCTGCACTCGGCTGATCGTTTTCGAGCGGCTGCTGCATCACACGTTGTGGTCTAAATTTTTGTTTCCAATTATGAATGGTGGGAGTCAGAGACACTCTCTGTCAATATCTGTTTGCGTGTTCATGCACTGGACACCAAACAACCCTGAATTATCCGCTGCTTGGAGGAATTTCGCGAGCTCTTGCCCACGAGGGTGCTGCACTCGGCTGATCGTTTTCGAGCGGCTGCTGCATCACACGTTGTGGTCCAAATTTTTGTTTCCAATTATGAATGGTGGGAGTCAGAGACACTCTCTGTCAATATCTGTTTGCGTGTTCACACACTGGACACCAAACAACCCTGAATTATCCGCTGCTTGGAGGAATTTCGCGAGCTCTTGCCCACGAGGGTGCTGCACTCGGCTGAT
>NW_894697.1:0-806 GCF_000209065.1 Trypanosoma cruzi | reverse complement strand
AACAGCCTGCTCATCTCCTCCGAAGCGCCGTCGTGCACCTGAATATACTTTAAATTGTACGCTTACTGCTGTCCTCCAACTCACCGCCCAGTATCACCTCGTCCAGCACAAAATAGGCTCGATGGAAGTTGAAGATGAGATCGAGCTCGCAGACATTGCCAAAGTAGCGGTCCAATACCTCCACAAAATGGTGGATGACTTCCAGCACGATCAGCTCGTTGTCGTCTTTATCGATGGAAGCAACAAAATAAAGGGAGGCATAACGACGACAAATGTACTTGCTGCCCCTGTGCTCAACCACATTGGAAAAGCGCGCCGACCGACCCAAAGCAAGTTGACATGCCTCACGCACAAGTTTGGCCTTTTCCTTTTTGGGATATGCAACATACCACTTTGCCAGGCGCAGTTTGCCCTGGCGGCTGATCACAAGCAGGTATTTTATCATCGACACCAGTGCCAGAATGGTCCCCACTCCTCGCTAAGTAATGCCATGCGCCTCTGCAGCTTGCCCCTACGCTCTGTTTGCTTCGTGTTCTTTCACTGCCTTTTCGCCGTCGCGCGGGGGAATCGGGACTTCTTGTCTCGGCACCGCGCGCTGCGGATAAAAAAACGAGGGAAGCCAGCAGCAATGGGAAGGTGTGGAGAACAACGAAGGGAAGAAAGGGAAACACACAGAGCTGCAGCTCGACAGGGGGAAGAGAGGGACAGAAAGTGAGAGAAAAGCGGTAGCTGTAACAGGTTCTTGACGGGTTTCCTCTTGCCATGCCCGCGCGTCTCTATTCAAAGAAAAGAAACAGAAAAAAAAA
>NW_894696.1:0-806 GCF_000209065.1 Trypanosoma cruzi | reverse complement strand
AGAGAGTCTGAAGAAAGCAACGGCAGAGAGAGGCAGATAAGCACACACGCAAATTACTCATATCATCACACACACACACACGCAGCCGGGGAATGGGTGCACTCAACCACAAAATCAAAAAGAAAAACAAAACAAAAAGCCGAAGCGTGGGACTACCAGCGCACACACACTCTCATTGCTCCCGTAAAGCAAAACACACACACAGGGAGAGAGAGAGAGGTCGCCCACTCAATGCAATGAAAACAAAACAGAAACAGTTACGGTGCTCCGCCCATGCAGCCAGGCAGGACGGCAGCGGTGCGTGTCGTGCAAAAGAGAGCACCAACGGGCCTGCATGGGTGTGCATGCATATATACAATGGGCACATTATTGTGTGTGCTTCGTGGGGTGAGGCGAGGACGAGAGTCCATGCAAGGGGACACACACACAGAGAGAGAAGGAAGTGTGTGTATGCGGGCGGTGCATGGCTCTCTCACACTCACTCTCACGCGGCCACCACCGCAGCCGCAGCCGCACAAACCACGAAACAGATGGAATCAGTGCGATTGCAGAACTCGCACACCGTCCTGCAAACCAGAAGTTTAAAAAGCAATATGAAACAAGAATTCAAAAAAAAAAAAATGGAAAAAACTTAGGCTTCTGCGGGAATCGAACCCGCGTCCCCGGATGACATTGTGAGCGTGTTTGCCACTGAGCTAAAAAAATGCGGTCGCGCGACTCCTTTTCACGTAAAGTATTAATGTCGATCTTCGAACAATCGAGCACATTTGCGTTGTCCCCTGGAAAACGAAAAAGACGTTTTAGGA
>NW_894695.1:0-806 GCF_000209065.1 Trypanosoma cruzi | reverse complement strand
TCTGTATGCGTGTTCACACACTGGACGCCAAACAACCGTGAACTATCCGCTGCTTGGAGGAATGTCGCGAGATCTTGCCCACAAGGGTGCTGCAGTCGGATAATCGTTTTCGAGTGGCTGCTGCACCACACGCTGTGGTCTAAATTTTTGTTTCGAATTATGAATGGTGGTGGTCAGAGGCACTCTCTTTCAATGTCTGTTTGCGTGTTCACACACTGGACGCCAAACAACCCTGAACTATCCGCTGCTTGGAGGAATGTCGCGAGATCTTGCCCACAAGGGTGCTGCACTCGGCGGATCGTTTTCGAGCGGCTGCTGCACCACACGCTGTGGTCTAAATTTTTGTTTCGAATTATGAATGGTGGTGGTCAGAGGCACTCTCTTTCAATGTCTGTTTGCGTGTTCACACACTGGACGCCAAACAACCCTGAACTATCCGCTGCTTGGAGGAATGTCGCGAGATCTTGCCCACAAGCGTGCTGCAGTCGGATAATCGTTTTCGAGTGGCTGCTGCACCACACGTTGTGGTCTAAATTTTTGTTTCGAATTATGAATGGTGGTGGTCAGAGGCACTCTCTTTCAATGTCTGTTTGCGTGTTCACACACTGGACGCCAAACAACCCTGAACTATCCGCTGCTTGGAGGAATGTCGCGAGATCTTGCCCACAAGGGTGCTGCAGTCGGATAATCGTTTTCGAGTGGCTGCTGCACCACACGCTGTGGTCTAAATTTTTGTTTCGAATTATGAATGGTGGTGGTCAGAGGCACTCTCTTTCAATGTCTGTTTGCGTGTTCACACACTGGAC
>NW_894694.1:0-806 GCF_000209065.1 Trypanosoma cruzi | reverse complement strand
TCACCATTAATTCCCACCTCAGCGGTCGCAGCTCCACCACAACACATCAACACGACAAATAGGAGCAGCACCGCGGAAGTAAACACACGCCGGGACATGTTGGGCCTCTGCGGCTCACTCTCTCCTCCTTCCCTCCTCCTTCCGCTGGATCCGGTCACGCCGCGACGGTTGTGTGTGCGGGGTTCCTTCACTGCAGCAACACGTGAGAGCATATAAATATGTGTGTGTGGGCAATCTGTGCTGTTGTTGGTCCCTTCAGAGACTTCGAATTTCACAGTAGCGATTCGCGCTTGTTTTCTTTCCTTCCTAGTGTGTCTGTGTTCAAGAAGTGGAGAGTACAGCAGCAACAGCGGCAATACACCAGAAAGGTCAGTGAGGAGCAGAGCAGAGCACCCACGCAGAGAGTGGGGCACGAGACAATCCGGAAGGGACGGCACGAAGGACCATCGCCCACAGAAAAGAGCAGCAACACGGCAAGTCACGGCGGGCCGTCGGTGTGTGCGGGCCAGCCCTCACGCGGTGCAACACGCCACACCCAACAGGGAATGACAGACAGACAGGCGGAGAGAGAGAGGGAGATGGATGCCGTCAAGAGGCACTCACAATCAACATGGCCCGTGAGCATGCGGCCACTCCACGCAGGAACACAGGAGAAAAGGGTGAGAGGGAAAAAAGCAAGAAGCAGCACAACGCACACGGAAGAAACAAATTACAATCGGGAAAAGCACCGCCACGGCCCTCGCCCTGGCCGGCAACTCCACACCAGCCCTCACACACACACACACACCATCGCAGTGCCGTCAGTC
>NW_894693.1:0-806 GCF_000209065.1 Trypanosoma cruzi | reverse complement strand
GAGAGTCCATGCAAGGGGACACACACACAGAGAGAAAAGGACGAGTGTGTGTGCGGGCGGTGCACGGCTCTCTCCCTCACTCTCACGCGGCCACCGCAGCAGCCGCAGCCGCACACGCAACAACAAGAAGAAGAAGAAGCAAAAGAGGGGAGGTGGCGTGGGAGACCGCGGTGCTGCCGTCACTTGTCGCCGTATCATTTTTTTGAGCGACGGTGACTGTTTCTGTTTCCGCGGCAGCCGGAGATGCCGCATTCTCGGGAGTGTCCGTTCCAGTGAATACTTCCCCCTGAAGTGGAGAATGACTGCCATTGGAAGATGACTCAGTTGCTTCTTCTTGACTGTCGGCTGATGTACTCAGTGCGGCAACCGCTGTGGATGCATCGGTGCTCGTAGTGTCATTCTCATCTACTGGCGGTTTTATTTCTTGTTGGGGTTCCGTAGTCTGAGATTCCTGACTTGTTGCTTCCGTTGGGTTCTCCTCATTGTCGTTTGATTCTTTATTTTGAGCCGGTGGAGGTTTTTGTGCTTTGGATTCCTCCAATTCCTGTTTTCCCAATGTTTTCTCTCCCACCGAATGTTCACTTCCGCAATCCGAAACCTTCTCTCCGCAAACTGTTTGAATAGTTTCTGAAGTAGAGGTTTGTGTCTGCTGTACAGCGGGGATTACTTCCTGTTTCGGTCCTTTGGATGATGAGGGGCTCACAGCCCCTGTTGCTTCTTGTCGAGAAACCCCTTCTTCTCCGGATCCACTATGCGTAGTGGATGAATCACTTCTCGTGATCACCGGTCATCACTCCGAGAGGGAA
>NW_894692.1:0-806 GCF_000209065.1 Trypanosoma cruzi | reverse complement strand
CGTTTTCGAGCGGCTGCTGCACCACACGCTGTGGTCTAAATTTTGTTTCGAATTATGAATGGTGGTGTTCAGAGACACTCTCTTTCAATGTCTGTTTGCGTGTTCACACACTGAACGCCAAACAACCCGGAACTATCCGCTGCTTGGAGGAATTTCGCGAGCTCCTGCCCACAGGGGTGCTGCACTCGGATAATCGTTTTCGAGCGGCTGCTGCACCACACGCTGTGGTCTAAATTTTTGTTTCGAATTATGAATGGTGGTGGTCAGAGGCACTCTCTTTCAATGTCTGTTTGCGTGTTCACACACTGAACGCCAAACAACCCGGAACTATCCGCTGCTTGGAGGAATTTCGCGAGATCCTGCCCACAGGGGTGCTGCACTCGGCGGATCGTTTTCGAGCGGCTGCTGCACCACACGCTGTGGTCTAAATTTTTGTTTCGAATTATGAATGGTGGTGGTCAGAGACACTCTCTTTCAATGTCTGTTTGCGTGTTCACACACTGAACGCCAAACAACCCGGAACTATCCGCTGCTTGGAGGAATTTCGCGAGCTCCTGCCCACAGGGGTGCTGCACTCGGCGGATCGTTTTCGAGCGGCTGCTGCACCACACGTTGTGGTCTAAATTTTTGTTTCGAATTATGAATGGTGGTGGTCAGAGACACTCTCTTTCAATGTCTGTTTGCGTGTTCACACACTGAACGCCAAACAACCCGGAACTATCCGCTGCTTGGAGGAATTTCGCGAGCTCCTGCCCACAACGGTGCTGCACTCGGATAATCGTTTTCGAGCGGCTGCTGCACCACAC
>NW_894691.1:0-806 GCF_000209065.1 Trypanosoma cruzi | reverse complement strand
CTCGTCTTTCACCCACTCTCTGTGTGTGCCCCCTTGCATGGACTCTCGCCCTCACCTCATCCCACGAAGCATACACATAATGTGCCCATTGTATATATTGCATGCACACCCATGCAGGCCCGTTGGTGCTCTCTTTTGCACGACACGCACCGCTGCCGTCCTGCCTGACTGCATGGGCGGAGCACCGTAACTGTTTCTGTTTTGTTTTTATTGCATTGAGTGGGCAACCTCTCTCTCTCTCCCTGTGTGTGTGTTTTGCTTTACGGGAGCAATGAGAGTGTGTGCGCTGGTCGTTCCACGCTTTGGCTTTTTGTTTTGTTTTTCATGGTTTTGTGGTTGAGAGCACCCATTCCGCGGGCTGCGTGTGTGTGTTTGTGTGTGATGATATGAGTAATTTGTGCGTGGGTGCTATCTGCCTCTCTCTGCCGTTGCTTTCTTCTGACTCTCTTGTGGCGCACAGCTGCTCTGCAATTATAGGCGCTGCCAAACACACAAGCACATGCACACACATGCCGTGTTTAAAACGCTGAGAATGCACGCACGCACAGGATTGTGGCTGCGGAGGCCCTCGCGAGGGGCGAAGAAGCCTGCGTTTTGTTTTTTTGACATGTTGCTCGGTGTGTGCTGACGCGTGACGAATAACAACACGCCCCAATAAGCAGAAAAGAAGTAAAACAAAATGGCACTGAGCGGCACACCGGTAAGCCAAAAATACGCAATCACCAATAAAAAAGCCGGCGATCACCCAGCAGGCACATCAAGCCTCCTAAAACCAACCTGGAATAGACAAAAAAAAGGGGGGGGGG
>NW_894690.1:0-806 GCF_000209065.1 Trypanosoma cruzi | reverse complement strand
TTTTCGAGCGGCCGCTGCACCACACGTTGTGGTCTAAATTTTTGTTTCGAATTATGAATGGTGGTGGTCAGAGACACTCTCTTTCAATGTCTGTTTGTGTGTTCACACAGGACGCCAAACAACCCTGAACTATCCGCTGCTTGGAGGAATTTCGCGAGATCTTGCCCACAAGGGTGCTGCAGTCGGCGGATCATTTTCGAGTGGCTGCTGCACCACACGCTGTGGTCTAAATTTTTGTTTCGAATTATGAATGGTGGTGGTCAGAGACACTCTCTTTCAATGTCTGTTTGCGTGTTCACACACTGGACGCCAAACAACCCTGAACCATCCGCTGCTTGGAGGAGTTTCGCGAGATCTTGCCCACAAGGGTGCTGCAGTCGGCGGATCATTTTCGAGTGGCTGCTGCACCACACGCTGTGGTCTAAATTTTTGTTTCGAATTATGAATGGTGGTGGTCAGAGACACTCTCTTTCAATGTCTGTTTGCGTGTTCACACACTGGACGCCAAACAACCCTGAACTATCCGCTGCTTGGAGGAATTTCGCGAGATCTTGCCCACAGGGGTGCTGCACTCGCCGGATCGTTTTCGAGCGGCCGCTGCACCGCACGTTGTGGTCTAAATTTTTGTTTCGAATTATGAATGGTGGTGGTCAGAGACACTCTCTTTCACTATCTGTTTGTGTGTTCACACACTGGACGCCAAACAACCCTGAACCATCCGCTGCTTGGAGGAATTTCGCGAGATCTTGCCCACAAGGGTGCTGCACTCGGCGGATCGTTTTCGAGTGGCTGCTGCACCGCACGCT
>NW_894689.1:0-806 GCF_000209065.1 Trypanosoma cruzi | reverse complement strand
GGGCAAGAGCTCGCGAAATTCTTCCAAGCAGCGGATAATTCAGGGTTGTTTGGCGTCCAGTGTGTGCACACGCAAACATACATTGAAAGAGAGTGCCTCTGACTCCCGCCATTCATAATTCGAAACAAAAACATAGACCACAACGTGTGGTGCAGCAGCCGCTCGAAAACGATCCGCCGACTGCAGCACCCTTGTGGGCAAGAGCTCGCGAAACTCCTCCAAGCAGCGGATAATTCAGGGTTGTTTGGTGTCCAGTGTGTGCACACGCAAACATACATTGAAAGAGAGTGCCTCTGACTCCCGCCATTCATAATTCGAAACAAAAATTTAGACCACAGCGTGTGGTGCAGCAGCCGCTCGAAAACGATCCGCCGACTGCAGCACCCTTGTGGGCAAGAGCTCGCGAAATTCCTCCAAGAAGCGGATAATTCAGGGTTGTTTGGTGTCCAGTGTGTGCACACGCAAACAGACATTGAAAGAGAGTGCCTCTGACTCCCGCCATTCATAATTCGAAACAAAAATTTAGACAACAACGTGTGGTGCAGCAGCCGCTCGAAAACGATCCGCCGACTGCAGCACCCTTGTGGGCAAGAGCTCGCGAAATTCCTCCAAGAAGCGGATAATTCAGGGTTGTTTGGTGTCCAGTGTGTGCACACGCAAACATACATTGAAAGAGAGTGCCTCTGACTCCCGCCATTCATAATTCAAGACAAAAATTTAGACCACAGCGTGTGGTGCAGCAGCCGCTCGAAAACGATCCGCCGACTGCAGCACCCTTGTGGGCAAGAGCTCGCGAAACTCCTCCC
>NW_894688.1:0-806 GCF_000209065.1 Trypanosoma cruzi | reverse complement strand
ACACGCAAACAGATATTGACAGAGAGTGTCTCTGACTCCCACCATTCACAATTGGAAACAAAAATTTGGACCACAACGTGTGATGCAGCAGCCGCTCGAAAACGATCAGCCGAGTGCAGCACCCGTGTGGGCAAGAGCTCGCGAAATTCCTCCAAGCAGCGGATAGTTCAGGGTTGTTTGGTGTCCAGCGTGTGAACACGCAAACAGATATTGACAGAGAGTGTCTCTGACTCCCACCATTCACAATCGGAAACAAAAATTTGGACCACAACGTGTGATGCAGCGGCCGCTCGAAAACGATCAGCCGAGTGCAGCACCCGTGTGGGCAAGAGCTCGCGAAATTCCTCCAAGCAGCGGATAGTTCAGGGTTGTTTGGTGTCCAGTATGTGAACACGCAAACAGATATTGACAGAGAGTGCCTCTGACTCCCACCATTCACAATCGGAAACAAAAATTTGGACCACAACGTGTGATGCAGCGGCCGCTCGAAAACGATCAGCCGAGTGCAGCACCCGTGTGGGCAAGAGCTCGCGAAATTCCTCCAAGCAGCGGATAGTTCAGGGTTGTTTGGTGTCCAGTGTATTACACGCAAACAGATATTGACAGAGAGTGTCTCTGACTCCCACCATTCACAATTGGAAACAAAAATTTGGACCACAACGTGTGATGCAGCAGCCGCTCGAAAACGATCAGCCGAGTGCAGCACCCGTATGGGCAAGAGCTCGCGAAATTCCTCCAAGCAGCGGATAGTTCAGGGTTGTTTGGTGTCCAGCCGTGTGAACACGCAAACAAGGATATGACAGAGA
>NW_894687.1:0-806 GCF_000209065.1 Trypanosoma cruzi | reverse complement strand
CATTTTTTTAGCTCAGTGGCAAACACGCTCACAATGTCATCCGGGGACGCGGGTTCGATTCCCGCAGAAGCCTAAGTTTTTTCCATTTTTTTTTTTTTTTAATTCTTGTTTCATATTGCTTTTTAAACTTCTGGTTTGCAGGACGGTGTGCGAGTTCTGCAATCGCACTGATTCCATCTGTTTCGTGGTTTGTGCGGCTGCGGCTGCGGTGGTGGCCGCGTGAGAGTGAGTGTGAGAGAGCCATGCACCGCCCGCATACACACACTTCCTTCTCTCTCTGTGTGTGTGTCCCCTTGCATGGACTCTCGTCGTCGCCTCACCCCACGAAGCACACACAATAATGTGCCCATTGTATATATGCATGCACACCCATGCAGGCCCGTTGGTGCTCTCTTTTGCACGACACGCACCGCTGCCGTCCTGCCTGGCTGCATGGGCGGAGCACCGTAACTGTTTCTGTTTTGTTTTCATTGCATTGAGTGGGCGACCTCTCTCTCTCTCCCTGTGTGTGTGTTTTGCTTTACGGGAGCAATGAGAGTGTGTGTGCGCTGGTAGTCCCACGCTTCGGCTTTTTGTTTTGTTTTTCTTTTTGATTTTGTGGTTGAGTGCACCCATTCCGCGGCTGCGTGTGTGTGTGTGTGATGATATGAGTAATTTGCGTGTGTGCTTATCTGCCTCTCTCTGCCGTTGCTTTCTTCAGACTCTCTTGTGGCGCACAGCTGCTCTGCAAGTATAGGCGCTGACAAACACACACACACATGCACACACATGCCGTGCTTAAAACGCTGAGAATGCACGCACGCACA
>NW_894686.1:0-806 GCF_000209065.1 Trypanosoma cruzi | reverse complement strand
TTTCGAGCGGCTGCTGCACCACACGTTGTGGTCTATGTTTTTGTTTCGAATTATGAATGGCGGGAGTCAGAGGCACTCTCTTTCAATGTATGTTTGCGTGTTCACACACTGGACACCAAACAACCCTGAACTATCCGCTGCTTGGAGGAATTTCGCGAGCTCTTGCCCACAATGGTGCTGCAGTCGGCGGATCGTTTTCGAGCGGCTGCTGCACCACACGTTGTGGTCTATGTTTTTGTTTCGAATTATGAATGGCGGGAGTCAGAGGCACTCTCTTTCAATGTATGTTTGCGTGTGCACACACTGGACACCAAACAACCCTGAACTATCCGCTGCTTGGAGGAATTTCGCGAGCTCCTGCCCACAATGGTGCTGCAGTCGGCGGATCGTTTTCGAGCGGCTGCTGCACCACACGCTGTGGTCTAAATTTTTGTTTCGAATTATGAATGGCGGGAGTCAGAGGCACTCTCTTTCAATGTATGTTTGCGTGTGCACACACTGGACACCAAACAACCCTGAACTATCCGCTGCTTGGAGGAATTTCGCGCGCTCCTGCCCACAATGGTGCTGCAGTCGGCGGATCGTTTTCGAGCGGCTGCTGCACCACACGCTGTGGTCTAAATTTTTGTTTTGAATTATGAATGGTGGTGGTCAGAGACACTCTCTTTCAATGTATGTTTGCGTGTTCACACACTGGACACCAAACAACCCTGAACTATCCGCTGCTTGGAGGAATTTCGCGAGCTCTTGCCCACAAGGGTGCTGCACTCGGCGGATCGTTTTCGAGCGGCTGCTGCACCACACGC
>NW_894685.1:0-806 GCF_000209065.1 Trypanosoma cruzi | reverse complement strand
AAAAGGAAAAAAACTTAGGCTTCTTCGGGGCTCGAACCCGCGCCCCGGATGACATTGTGAGCTTGTTTGCCACTGAGCTAAAAAAAATGTGGTCGCGCGACCCATTTTCACGTAAGGTGTTAATTTCGATCTTCGAACAATCGAGCACATTTGCGTTGTCCCCTGGAAAACGAAAGCGACATGTTTAGGGTGCGCCGCCGCAGCGTGGATACCTCGATTCGTCGTCATATATCTCTCGTACGGGGCCGCAGCCGCAGCGTGAATACTTCGATTCGTCGTCATATATCTCTCGTACGGGGCCGTCGCCGCAGCGTGGATACATCGATTCGTTGTCATGTATCTCTCGTTCGGGGCGGACCGCCGCAACTTGGATAATTCGACACGTCGTCATGTATCTCTCGTCCGGGGCAGCCGCTGCAACTTGGATAATTCGACACGTCGTCATGTATCTCTCGTCCGGGGCCACCGCCCTACTCTTTTTTATTCCTTGCGGCGGCCAACCCCGGCAGTAAGGACAAAAAACAGGATCGCGTTTTTTTTTAATGCTTTTCCTGTTTGGGGGGGGGGGGGGCGGATCTTTGTTTTCTATGATTGCCCCCTTT
The DNA here is from genome assembly GCF_000209065.1 of Trypanosoma cruzi. Taxonomy (NCBI): domain Eukaryota; phylum Euglenozoa; class Kinetoplastea; order Trypanosomatida; family Trypanosomatidae; genus Trypanosoma; species Trypanosoma cruzi. The sequence goes on along the minus strand of NW_894685.1, from coordinate 204 downwards.
TTTTGTCTATTCCAGGTTGGTTTTAGGAGGCTTGATGTGCCTGCTGGGTGATCGCCGGCTTTTTTATTGGTGATTGCGTATTTTTGGCTTACCGGTGTGCCGCTCAGCGCCATTTTGTTTTACTCCTTTTCTGCTTATTGGGGCGTGTTGTTATTCGTCACGCGTCAGCACACACCGAGCAACATGTCAAAAAAACAAAACGCA
>NW_894684.1:0-806 GCF_000209065.1 Trypanosoma cruzi | reverse complement strand
GCGGGGGCTTGTGCGCTGCGATCTTGTGGAGCGCGGCTTCGGCGTGAACCTGTCCAGCGTCTTCTACATGGACAACTGCGCCGTCGTTTCACGGATGCACGTGATGTACGCTCTTGCGTCGGACCTGCGTGTCAGCGGCGGCTCCGTGTTCTCCATACAGAACAGCTCGTGGAGTGCGCCGAGCATCGAATACTACGAAGGTGCTTGTATGTTTGGGGACGTTGCGGTGGATGGCGGCAGCGTGCTGCAGATTGTGTCCAGCAATTTCCGTCTTGGCTTTGCCATGCTCATTGCAAACACGCTGACTGTGACTGGCGGCAGCTGGCTGGTGCACCGCGACAACGAGTTCCGCACCGCCTACGTTGTGTACGTGGCCAACGAGAACGGCGTGGCGTTCCGCGATCGGAGTGTGTGGTCGATACTACATAACAGTTTTACGTACGGCTCGTACTCGTCTACCATTGTAAGTATGACAAGCAACTGGTCACCACCGTCCGACGCGCGCCCGATCATCTACGGCGTGTGCAACGACGCAAGGGGCTCTCCTGTGACGGATTACGGAGAAGACCTCAATATTGGGATGCCCGTGACGGTGCTGGACTGTGGCGCGTGCACCGTGGACGCCGTGTGCTTCGCTGCGAGGACGAGCAGCATCAGCGGCTGTGAGTGCGTGTGCGCTGCTGGCGGCTACGGTGACACGTGTCTGCCGGCTGCGGTTCCGGGCGGCCTTGGGCCGCTCCCGCTGCCCGACGCGGACGACACGGAGGTCCGCTGCGTGCACGGTGGCATCATCGGCTTCGTGGACG
>NW_894683.1:0-806 GCF_000209065.1 Trypanosoma cruzi | reverse complement strand
TCACGTAAGGTGTTAAGTTCGATCTTCGAACAATCGAGCACATTTGCGTTGTCCCCTGGAAAACGAAAGCGACATGTTTAGGGTGCGCCGCCGCAGCGTGGATACCTCGATTCGTCGTCATATATCTCTCGTACGGGGCCGCAGCCGCAGCGTGAATACTTCGATTCGTCGTCATATATCTCTCGTACGGGGCCGTCGCCGCAGCGTGGATACATCGATTCGTTGTCATGTATCTCTCGTTCGGGGCGGACCGCCGCAACTTGGATAATTCGACACGTCGTCATGTATCTCTCGTCCGGGGCCACCGCCCTACTCTTTTTTATTCCCTGCGGCGGCCAACCCCGGCAGTAAGGACAAAAAATAGGATCGCGTTTTTTTTAATGCTTTTCCTGTTTGGGGGGGCGGATCTTTGTTTTCTATGATTGCCCCCCCCCCCCTTTTTTTTGTCTATTCCAGGTTGGTTTTAGGAGGCTTGATGTGACTGCTGGGTGATCGCCGGCTTTTTTATTGGTGATTGCGTATTTTTGGCTTACCGGTGTGCCGCTCAGTGCCATTTTGTTTTACTTCTTTTCTGCTTATTGGGGCGTGTTGTTATTCGTCACGCGTCAGCACACACCGAGCAACATGTCAAAAAAACAAAACGCAGGCTTCTTCGCCCCTCGCGAGGGCCTCCGCAGCCACAATCCTGTGCGTGCGTGCATTCTCAGCGTTTTAAACACGGCATGTGTGTGCATGTGCTTGTGTGTTTGGCAGCGCCTATAATTGCAGAGCAGCTGTGCGCCACAAGAGAGTCAAGAAGAAAGCAA
>NW_894682.1:0-806 GCF_000209065.1 Trypanosoma cruzi | reverse complement strand
CGTTGTGGTCTAAATTTTTGTTTCGAATTATGAATGGTGGTGGTCAGAGGCACTCTCTTTCAATGTCTGTTTGCGTGTTCACACACTGGACGCCAAACAACCCTGAACCATCCGCTGCTTGGAGGAATTTCGCGAGATCTTGCCCACATGGGTGCTGCACTCGGCGGATCGTTTTCGAGCGGCTGCTGCACCGCACGTTGTGGTCTAAATTTTTGTTTCGAATTATGAATGGTGGTGGTCAGAGACACTCTCTTTCAATTTCTGTTTGCGTGTTCACACACTGGACGCCAAACAACCCGGAACTATCCGCTGCTTGGAGGAATGTCGCGAGATCTTGCCCACATGGGTGCTGCACTCGGATAATCGTTTTCGAGCGGCTGCTGCACCGCACGTTGTGGTCTAAATTTTTGTTTCGAATTATGAATGGTGGTGGTCAGAGACACTCTCTTTCAATGTCTGTTTGCGTGTTCACACACTGGACGCCAAACAACCCTGAACTATCCGCTGCTTGGAGGAATGTCGCGAGATCTTGCCCACAAGGGTGCTGCACTCGGATAATCGTTTTCGAGCGGCTGCTGCACCGCACGTTGTGGTCTAAATTTTTGTTTCGAATTATGAATGGTGGTGGTCAGAGACACTCTCTTTCAATGTCTGTTTGCGTGTTCACACACTGGACGCCAAACAACCCTGAACTATCCGCTGCTTGGAGGAGTTTCAGAGATCTTGCCCACAAGGGTGCTGCACTCGGCGGATCGTTTTCGAGTGGCTGCTGCACCGCACGTTGTGGTCTAAATTTTGTTTCGAAT
>NW_894681.1:0-806 GCF_000209065.1 Trypanosoma cruzi | reverse complement strand
ATCGATTTCGAGCGGCTGCTGCATCACACGTTGTGGTCCAAATTTTTGTTTCCGATTGTGAATGGTGGGAGTCAGAGGCACTCTCTGTCAATATCTGTTTGCGTGTTCACACACTGGACACAAAATAACCCTGAACTATCCGCTGCTTGGAGGAATTTCGCGAGCTCTTGCCCACACGGGTGCTGCACTCGGCTGATCGTTTTCGAGCGGCTGCTGCATCACACGTTGTGGTCCAAATTTTTGTTTCCGATTGTGAATGGTGGGAGTCAGAGGCACTCTCTGTCAATATCTGTTTGCGTGTTCACACACTGGACACCAAACAAGCCTGAACTATCCGCTGCTTGGAGGAATTTCGCGAGCTCTTGCCCACAAGGGTGCTGCACTCGGCTGATCGTTTTCGAGCGGCTGCTGCATCACACGTTGTGGTCCAAATTTTTGTTTCCGATTGTGAATGGTGGGAGTCAGAGGCACTCTCTGTCAATATCTGTTTGCGTGTTCACACACTGGACACAAAATAACTCTGAACTATCCGCTGCTTGGAGGAATTTCGCGAGCTCTTGCCCACACGGGTGCTGCACTCGGCTGATCGTTTTCGAGCGGCTGCTGCATCACACGTTGTGGTCCAAATTTTTGTTTCCGATTGTGAATGGTGGGAGTCAGAGGCACTCTCTGTCAATATCTGTTTGCGTGTTCACACACTGGACACCAAACAACCCTGAACTATCCGCTGCTTGGAGGAATTTCGCGAGCTCTGCCCACACGGGTGCCGCACTCGGCTGATCGTTTTCGAGCGGCTGCTGCATCAC
>NW_894680.1:0-806 GCF_000209065.1 Trypanosoma cruzi | reverse complement strand
GGAATTTCGCGAGCTCTTGCCCACACGGGTGCTGCACTTGGCTGATCGTTTTCGAGCGGCCGCTGCATCACACGTTGTGGTCTAAATATTTGTTTCCAATTATGAATGGTGGGAGTCAGAGACACTCTCTGTCAATATCTGTTTGCGTGTTCACATACTGGACACCAAACAACCCTGAATTATCCGCTGCTTGGATGAATTTCGCGAGCTCTTGCCCACACGGGTGCTGCACTTGGCTGATCGTTTTCGAGCGGCTGCTGCATCACACGTTGTGGTCCAAATATTTGTTTCCAATTATGAATGGTGGGAGTCAGAGACACTCTCTGTCAATATCTGTTTGCGTGTTCACACACTGGACACCAAATAACCGTGAACTATCCGCTGCTTGGATGAATTTCGCGAGCTCTTGCCCACACGGGTGCTGCACTTGGCTGATCGTTTTCGAGCGGCTGCTGCATCACACGTTGTGGTCCAAATATTTGTTTCCAATTATGAATGGTGGGAGTCAGAGACACTCTCTGTCAATATCTGTTTGCGTGTTCACACACTGGACACCAAACAACCCTGAACTATCCGCTGCTTGGATGAATTTCGCGAGCTCTTGCCCACACGGGTGCTGCACTTGGCTGATCGTTTTCGAGCGGCTGCTGCATCACACGTTGTGGTCTAAATATTTGTTTCCAATTATGAATGGTGGGAGTCAGAGACACTCTCTGTCAATATCTGTTTGCGTGTTCACACACTGGACACCAAACAACCCTGAACTATCCGCTGCTTGGAGGAATTTCGCGAGCTCTTGCCCACAC
>NW_894679.1:0-806 GCF_000209065.1 Trypanosoma cruzi | reverse complement strand
AGCAGCCGCTCGAAAACGATCCGCCGAGTGCAGCACCCTTGTGGGCAGGAGCTCGCGAATTCTTCCAAGCAGCGGATAATTCAGGGTTGTTTGGTGTCCAGTGTGTGAACACGCAAACACACATTGAAAGAGAGTGCCTCTGACTCCCACCATTCATAATTCAAAACAAAAATTTAGACCACAGCGTGTGGTGCAGCAGCCACTCGAAAACGATCCGCCGAGTGCAGCACCCTTGTGGGCAGGAGCTCGCGAAATTCCTCCAAGCAGCGGATAGTTCAGGGTTGTTTGGTGTCCAGTGTGTGCACACGCAAACATACATTGAAAGAGAGTGCCTCTGACTCCCACCATTCATAATTCAAAACAAAAATTTAGACCACAGCGTGTGGTGCAGCAGCCACTCGAAAACGATCCGCCGAGTGCAGCACCCTTGTGGGCAGGAGCTCGCGAAATTCCTCCAAGCAGCGGATAGTTCAGGGTTGTTTGGTGTCCAGTGTGTGCACACGCAAACATACATTGAAAGAGAGTGCCTCTGACTCCCGCCATTCATAATTCGAAACAAAAACATAGACCACAACGTGTGGTGCAGCAGCCACTCGAAAACGATCCGCCGAGTGCAGCACCCTTGTGGGCAGGAGCTCGCGAAATTCCTCCAAGCAGCGGATAGTTCAGGGTTGTTTGGTGTCCAGTGTGTGCACACGCAAACATACATTGAAAGAGAGTGCCTCTGACTCCCGCCATTCATAATTCGAAACAAAAACATAGACCACAACGTGTGGTGCAGCAGCCGCTCGAAAACGATCCGCCGA
>NW_894678.1:0-806 GCF_000209065.1 Trypanosoma cruzi | reverse complement strand
TCCTGGAGAGTTATTACCTTCACTGGGAACAACGCATTTGGAAGGCCCTCACGAGGATGGTGCTCAATTCTCTTCTGGCCTTCGCAAAAATGCTTGGCTACCGTGGCTCCTCCACCGTGAAACGTCCCCCTCTTTTTAAGGTGTTGATATTTTTGACGACGGAGCCGACCTTCTCACCACCACATCAAGAGATCACGAGTGCATTTCACAAGGTTCAGTCAAGCATTATTGAATCCACCCAGCGATTTCAACGATGGATGCGGGGAACATGTATTGAGTTCACACAGGGCGAACTTGTGCCACGACCAGCTGAGGGGGAACAGGAAACGCTCTTTACGTATTACAAAGACATCAACAGTCTTCCTCAGGTGTATAAACTGCAGGGTATAATTAACCGAACCATTCAAACTCATTTATCTGCTCTCGCAACAAACATCAAGATGCTTCAGCGATACCGTTTTATTTATCTTGCGGATAAAAAACTTTCGGTGGAACAGCAGGCAAAGAGTCAGTTTCACTGGATTGACTATGACGCAAAATTTCAACTTTACTTTAACATGATTGCAGACTTTGATGCCGAAGAACACATACACGATTTTGGATTTATGCGCTGTGACGAGAGCGCTTTTTATGCGGAGCTTGTAGAACATGTACATCAGTGGATTGCCATGGAAGGTGCACAAATGAATGATACGGTCCGGGTACGTATGCAGAAGCGTTTAGAATCTATAGTCCGTATTAATAAAGATTTGCAACGGCCATGTGAAAATATTGAAGATTTGAAGTTTGTGTTAGAAGTCATGCAC
>NW_894677.1:0-806 GCF_000209065.1 Trypanosoma cruzi | reverse complement strand
TGCGTGGCGCCCGATTCGCGGTCTCCCCCCATCGTGGCGTGACAGCTGTCCGCATTACGAAGCACTTGGCTTCCCACAATGTCGCATCGCTTCTCGACCCTGCACTGCGTATATTACCGATCCAAACGTCGACACGCACCAATGGAGGTGCAGCCCAGAGAGAGTGAACCACCGTCGTCACCCTCGCAATTGCCAAGGTAATCATCTGGAGAATTTCTGGGCTGGCCTTGTATCCCATTGGGAGCTGTGTCAGCTCCTCCAGCGTGCCGTCCTCCACGCGGCACCGAAAGAGATGCCGAGTCTCCCGCGGTAAAGAGACGATGAAGGACGACTTTACATCCAGGCAGGAAGCGGCCTCAGCCATCACAGGTGACAAATAATGGGAACTATGGAAAAGAGGAACATGAGCCTCAGAAGGGTCCTCTCTGTTCTTGCCGCGTGGCCACGCGACCCATCTTCGTCTCAAACCGGTGGTCTTCACCACCACCACCAAAAAGGGTATTATCTATCCGACTGTTCTTGTAGAAAAAGCGTCCTCGTTTACTTCCAATTACTTCAATAATCGCGCGTCATCGCTGGAATCCTCCGTGAGCCTTCGCGCGCTTTACCGGAGGATGATTGAGGGAAAGGGGACCGCCCCACGAGTCCCCAAACTTGCATTCGTCTCTCCAAGATGACCGGGTTCAACCGGCTCTGGATCCACTTTGGTATTCAATACGGGCACGTTGACTTGCTGCAGCGGGATGGTTAGTTCAACTTGTGGAGTGGCCAGACGCGTCCTTGTCGCGCGTCTCGTTATGTAGCAG
>NW_894676.1:0-806 GCF_000209065.1 Trypanosoma cruzi | reverse complement strand
TGGGAGTCAGAGACACTCTCTGTCATATCTGTTTGCGTGTTCGTACACTGGGACACCAAACAACCCTGAACTATCCGCTGCTTGGAGGAATTTCGCGAGCTCTTGCCCACACGGGTGCTGCACTCGGCTGATCGTTTTCGAGCGGCTGCTGCATCACACGTTGTGGTCCAAGTTTTTGTTTCCGATTGTGAATGGTGGGAGTCAGAGACACTCTCTGTCAATATCTGTTTGCGTGTTCACACACTGGACACCAAACAACCCTGAACTATCCGCTGCTTGGAGGAATTTCGCGAGCTCTTGCCCACACGGGTGCTGCACTCGGCTGATCGTTTTCGAGCGGCTGCTGCATCACACGTTGGGGTCCAAATTTTTGTTTCCGATTGGGAATGGTGGGAGTCAGAGGCACTCTCTGTCAATATCTGTTTGCGTGTTCGTACACTGGACACCAAACAACCCTGAACTATCCGCTGCTTGGAGGAATTTCGCGAGCTCTTGCCCACAAGGGTGCTGCACTCGGCTGATCGTTTTCGAGCGGTCGCTGCATCACACGTTGTGGTCCGAATTTTTGTTTCCGATTGTGAATGGTGGGAGTCAGAGGCACTCTCTGTCAATATCTGTTTGCGTGTTCACACACTGGACACCAAACAACCCCGAATTATCCGCTGCTTGGAGGAATTTCGCGAGCTCTTGCCCACAAGGGTGCTGCACTCGGCTGATCGTTTTCGAGCGGCCGCTGCATCACACGTTGTGGTCCGAATTTTTGTTTCCGATTGTGAATAGGTGGGAGTCAGAGGCACTCTCTGTCA
>NW_894675.1:0-806 GCF_000209065.1 Trypanosoma cruzi | reverse complement strand
AAGCAGCGGATAGTTCAGGGTTGTTTGGCGTCCAGTGTGTGAACACGCAAACAGACATTGAAAGAGAGTGTCTCTGACCACCACCATTCATAATTCGAAACAAAAATTTAGACCACAGCGTGTGGTGCAGCAGCCACTCGAAAACGATCCGCCGACTGCAGCACCCCTGTGGGCAAGGTCTCGCGAAATTCCTCCAAGCAGCGGATAGTTCAGGGTTGTTTGGTGTCCAGTGTGTGAACACGCAAACAGATAGTGACAGAGTGTCTCTGACTCCCACCATTCATAATTCGAAACAAAAACATAGACCACAGCGTGTGGTGCAGCGGCCGCTCGAAAACGATCCGCCGACTGCAGCACCCCTGTGGGCAAGGTCTCGCGAAATACCTCCAAGCAGCGGATAGTTCAGGGTTGTTTGGTGTCCAGTGTGTGAACACGCAAACAGATAGTGACAGAGTGTCTCTGACTCCCACCATTCATAATTCGAAACAAAAACATAGACCACAGCGTGTGGTGCAGCGGCCGCTCGAAAACGATCCGCCGACTGCAGCACCCTTGTGGGCAAGGTCTCGCGACATTCCTCCAAGCAGCGGATAGTTCAGGGTTGTTTGGTGTCCAGTGTGTGAACACGCAAACAGACATTGAAAGAGAGTGTCTCTGACCACCACCATTCATAATTCGAAACAAAAATTTAGACCACAGCGTGTGGTGCAGCAGCCACTCGAAAACGATCCGCCGACTGCAGCACCCATGTGGGCAAGATCTCGCGAAATACCTCCAAGCAGCGGATAGTTCAGGGTGTTTGGCGT
>NW_894674.1:0-806 GCF_000209065.1 Trypanosoma cruzi | reverse complement strand
GAAAACGAAAAAGACGTGTTTAGGATGCGCAGCCGCAGCGTGGTTACTACTGTAAGTCGTCATATATCTAACGCCCGAGGCCACCGCTGCAGCTTGGATAATTCGACACGTCGTGCTGTATCTAACGTCCGGGGCAGCCGCTGCAACTTGGATAATTCGACACGTCGTCCTGTATCTAGCGTCCGGGGCCACCGCCCTACCATTTTTTATTTCTTGCGGCGGCCAACCCCGGCAGTAAGGACAAAAAAAAGAATCGCGTTTTCTTTAATGTTTTTCCTGTTTGGGGGCGGGGATCTTTGTTTTCTATGATTGCCTCTTTTTTTTTGTCTGTTCCAGGTTGGTTTTGAGGACGCTTGATGTGCCTGCTGGGTGATCGCCGGCTTTTTTATTGGTGATTGCGTATTTTTGGCTTACCGGTGTGCCGCTCAGCGCCATTTTGTTTTACTTCTTTTCTGCTTATTGGGGCGTGTTGTTATTCGTCACGCGTCAGCACACACCGAGCAACATGTCAAAAAAAAAAATATGCAGGTTTTTTCCCCCTCGCGAGGGCCTCGGCAGCCACAATCCTGTGCGTGCGTGCATTCTCAGCGTTTTAAGCACGGCATGTGTGTGCATGTGTGTGTGTGTTTGTCAGCGCCTATACTTGCAGAGCAGCTGTGCGCCACAAGAGAGTCTGAAGAAAGCAACGGCAGAGAGAGGCAGATAGCACACACGCAAATTACTCATATCATCACACACACACACACGCAGCCGCGGAATGGGTGCACTCAACCACAAAATCAAAAAGAAAAACAAAACAAAAAGCC
>NW_894673.1:0-806 GCF_000209065.1 Trypanosoma cruzi | reverse complement strand
CCGACGGCGTCGCTGAGCAGCACGCTGTGGTGGAGCGACGTGGCGTGCCCGACGCTTGCCGTGACGACGACGGCGGCTGGTGGGAGTCTGACGCCGAACGACATCCGCGGCGGTGGGAGCGCCGTCCCGACACTGCTGATGGTGTCGCTGCCGCCGCCGTTTCGTTGGGCACGCGATCCGCAGCTCAGCACGCACCTGAGCTTCGTGCCGGTGTCGACGGCGCAGCCTAGCGGGTTTGGCGGTTCGTGGGGAGCGATGCTGAGCAACGCGACGTGGGTGCGCAGCGCGACGAATCCGTCCACCGTCCTGGAGCTGGCTGTGCCCGTGCACCGCGGTTACTTCACTGCTGCCGACGAGACGATAGTCATTCGCTGCGACGCTGCGGCGGTGTTCGGGGGCTGCAAGGGTGTGCTGCTTGGGTCCTTCACGATCAGGTCCAACACGCTGCCCGCCGCTGCCAGCGCCCTCTCGGCAATCACCGGCGTTGTTGCGGGTGCGGCGGCTGTTGCCGTGGTGGTGACCGGCGGGCTGGGCTCCATCCTGGAGATGCAGGCACTCGGCGTGTTTGCGAGGATGTCATGCGCCTCGGCGCAGGAGCGTGCGAGCACCGTTGCGCTGCCGTACTTCCTGTCGGTGTTCGCTGCTCTTGACCCGCTGTGGATGGTGGTGGGCAACGCGCTGCTCGCCGCCGTGTTTGGGTGCGTGCACTGCGGTGTGACGGCCGCCTTCCAGCGGTGGCGCGGCGTGGACGCTGCGAGTGCGTGGGCGACGATGCGCTTCCCGAGCCTGACGTACGTTGTGGCGCA
>NW_894672.1:0-806 GCF_000209065.1 Trypanosoma cruzi | reverse complement strand
GCAGCACCCTTGTGGGCAAGATCTCGCGACATTCCTCCAAGCAGCGGATAGTTCAGGGTTGTTTGGCGTCCAGTGTGTGAACACGCAAACAGACATTGAAAGAGAGTGCCTCTGACCACCACCATTCATAATTCGAAACAAAAATTTAGACCACAGCGTGTGGTGCAGCAGCCGCTCGAAAACGATTATCCGACTGCAGCACCCTTGTGGGCAAGATCTCGCGAAATTCCTCCAAGCAGAGGACAGTTCCGGGTTGTTTGGCGTTCAGTGTGTGAACACGCAAACAGACATTGAAAGAGAGTGCCTCTGACCACCACCATTCATAATTCGAAACAAAAATTTAGACCACAGCGTGTGGTGCAGCAGCCGCTCGAAAACGATCCGCCGAGTGCAGCACCCTTGTGGCAGGAGCTCGCGACATTCCTCCAAGCAGCGGATGGTTCAGGGTTGTTTGGCGTCCAGTGTGTGAACACGCAAACAGACATTGAAAGAGAGTGCCTCTGACCACCACCATTCATAATTCGAAACAAAAATTTAGACCACAGCGTGTGGTGCAGCAGCCGCTCGAAAACGATTATCCGACTGCAGCACCCTTGTGGGCAAGATCTCGCGACATTCCTCCAAGCAGCGGATAATTCAGGGTTGTTTGGCGTCCAGTGTGTGAACACGCAAACAGACATTGAAAGAGAGTGCCTCTGACCACCACCATTCATAATTCGAAACAAAAACATAGACCACAGCGTGTGGTGCAGCAGCCACTCGAAAACGATTATCCGACTGCAGCACCCTTGTGGGCAAGATCTCGC
>NW_894671.1:0-806 GCF_000209065.1 Trypanosoma cruzi | reverse complement strand
CGGGACTCACCTTGGTTAACACCCCTGGTGAGATCACGTATGCCCGTGGCACAAGAGAACGATCCTGTATCGATCTGACATGGTCAAAGCATTTGACTGTGTCGGATTGGTCAGCTTCCGTGTCGCCGCTTAGTGATCATTACATGCTGACATTCACGCTGCATCAGGCATTTAAGAATACCATACCTTCGGCACCTAATTTTTTCTACAGTTGGGGGAAGTGCGAGTGGGATTTATTCATCAAGGACTTCGACGCACAACTTCCGGCATACGACTATAAAAAGCAGTCCACCGGCATTAAGGCTTTCACGAGAGCGCTTATAACTTCGTATCGACGACATTGCCCCCGCGGCATGCACAAGGACGGTCCCAGGCTTTGGGACGACACTCTTATGGAGGCAGAGCGGATGGCTACCGACAGCAAGGCCCGCTATCTACAGTTACCGACGCCCGGCCGTGAGGCAGAAATGCAACGGACAAGGAGTCAATTCTTCCTCCTGCTCCGAGAGCGCTTGCGCAACACGTATCTACGCCGCATCAGCAAGTTAAATCCAGGCGAGCCACTCGCATGGAAATACATTTCCGGACGAAAAAAGGCATCACTTCCATCTCCCACATCAATGTTATTAGGAGATGGTCAACACACTTATAAAACAGCAAGGAGAGCAGCGAATGCTCTCAATCGCATCTTTCTTCCATTTCACCCCTCTCACAAGGCAGTTAGGTTTTCCAAAGGCATCAACAGACAGAGTGCATCCTTGAACATTAATGCTTCTTTTCTTTTTGGGCAGCAGAACAACAACGAG
>NW_894670.1:0-806 GCF_000209065.1 Trypanosoma cruzi | reverse complement strand
CCACCACCATTCATAATTCGAAACAAAAACATAGACCACAGCGTGTGGTGCAGCAGTCGCTCTAAAACGATTATCCGAGTGCAGCACCGTTGTGGGCAAGATCTCGCGAAATTCCTCCAAGCAGCGGATAGTTCCGGGTTGTTTGGCGTTCAGTGTGTGAACACGCAAACAGACATTGAATGAGAGTGTCTCTGACCACCACCATTCATAATTCGAAACAAAAATTTAGACCACAACGTGTGGTGCAGCAGCCACTCGAAAACGATTATCCGAGTGCAGCACCGTTGTGGGCAGGAGGTCGCGAAATTCCTCCAAGCAGCGGATAGTTCCGGGTTGTTTGGCGTCCAGTGTGTGAACACGCAAACAGACATTGAAAGAGAGTGTCTCTGACCACCACCATTCATAATTCGAAACAAAAACATAGACCACAGCGTGTGGTGCAGCAGTCGCTCGAAAACGATTATCCGAGTGCAGCACCCCTGTGGGCAAGATCTCGCGAAATTCCTCCAAGCAGCGGATAGTTCCGGGTTGTTTGGCGTTCAGTGTGTGAACACGCAAACAGACATTGAATGAGAGTGTCTCTGACCACCACCATTCATAATTCGAAACAAAAACATAGACCACAGCGTGTGGTGCAGCAGCCGCTCGAAAACGATTATCCGAGTGCAGCACCGTTGTGGGCAGGAGGTCGCGAAATTCCTCCAAGCAGCGGATAGTTCCGGGTTGTTTGGCGTCCAGTGTGTGAACACGCAAACAGACATTGAAAGAGAGTGTCTCTGACCACCACCATTCATAATTCGAAACAA
>NW_894669.1:0-806 GCF_000209065.1 Trypanosoma cruzi | reverse complement strand
GTTCGAGCGGCTGCTGCACCACACGTTGTGGTCTAAATTTTTGTTTCGAATTATGAATGGTGGTGGTCAGAGGCACTCTCTTTCAATGTCTGTTTGCGTGTTCACACACTGAACGCCAAACAACCCTGAACTATACGCTGCTTGGAGGAGTTTCGCGAGATCTTGCCCACAAGGGTGCTGCAGTCGGCGGATCGTTTTCGAGTGGCTGCTGCACCACACGTTGTGGTCTAAATTTTTGTTTCGAATTATGAATGGTGGTGGTCAGAGACACTCTCTTTCACTATCTGTTTGCGTGTTCACACACTGGACGCCAAACAACCCTGAACTATACGCTGCTTGGAGGAGTTTCGCGAGATCTTGCCCACAAGGGTGCTGCAGTCGGCGGATCGTTTTCGAGTGGCTGCTGCACCACACGTTGTGGTCTAAATTTTTGTTTCGAATTATGAATGGTGGTGGTCAGAGACACTCTCTTTCAATGTCTGTTTGCGTGTTCACACACTGGACGCCAAACAACCCGGAACTATCCGCTGCTTGGAGGAGTTTCGCGAGATCTTGCCCACAAGGGTGCTTCACTCGGCAGATCGTTTTCGAGCGGCTGCTGCACCACACGCTGTGGTATAAATTTTTGTTTCTAATTATGAATGGTGGTGGTCAGAGGCACTCTCTTTCAATGTCTGTTTGCGTGTTCACACACTGAACGCCAAACAACCCTGAACTATCCGCTGCTTGGAGGAGTTTCGCGAGATCTTGCCCACATGGGTGCTGCAGTCGGCAGATCGTTTTCGAGCGGCCGATGCACCACACGT
>NW_894668.1:0-806 GCF_000209065.1 Trypanosoma cruzi | reverse complement strand
GTTCACACACTGGACACCAAACAACCCTGAACTATCCGCTGCTTGGAGGAATTTCGCGAGCTCTTGCCCACGAGGGTGCTGCACTCGGCTGATCGTTTTCGAGCGGCTGCTGCATCACACGTTGTGGTCCAAATTTTTGTTTCCAATTATGAATGGTGGGAGTCAGAGACACTCTCTGTCAATATCTGTTTGCGTGTTCACACACTGGACACCAAACAACCCTGAACTATCCGCTGCTTGGAGGAATTTCGCGAGCTCTTGCCCACGAGGGTGCTGCACTCGGCTGATCGTTTTCGAGCGGCTGCTGCATCACACGTTGTGGTCTAAATTTTTGTTTCCAATTATGAATGGTGGGAGTCAGAGACACACTCTGTCAATATCTGTTTGCGTGTTCATGCACTGGACACCAAACAACCCTGAACTATCCGCTGCTTGGAGGAATTTCGCGAGCTCTTGCCCACGAGGGTGCTGCACTCGGCTGATCGTTTTCGAGCGGCTGCTGCATCACACGTTGTGGTCTAAATTTTTGTTTCCAATTATGAATGGTGGGAGTCAGAGACACTCTCTGTCAATATCTGTTTGCGTGTTCACACACTGGACACCAAACAACCCTGAACTATCCGCTGCTTGGAGGAATTTCGCGAGCTCTTGCCCACGAGGGTGCTGCACTCGGCTGATCGTTTTCGAGCGGCTGCTGCATCACACGTTGTGGTCCAAATTTTTGTTTCCAAATTATGAATGGTGGGAGTCAGAGACACACTCTGTCAATATCTGTTTGCGTGTTCACACACTGGACACCAAACAAC
>NW_894667.1:0-806 GCF_000209065.1 Trypanosoma cruzi | reverse complement strand
CGCAATGCTTTGTTTTAATTAGACAGTCGGATTCCCCTGGTCCGTGCCAGTTCTGAGTTAGCCGTCGCGCGCCAGACCATGGAAGTACAGCCGCTTGACGCAACGTGGAACATGTCCTCGCGCGTTGCTAGCTGCACGACACTAACAGCTGAAACCGCCCACGATCGACCCGGGTCAGAGTCCAGTAACCTCACCACAACGCGCACCGAAGCACACAAAGCAGCAAAGAAACCAGCCCCCAACTGGACCGACACGTATCTGATCTCGGCCTGTCTGACTCGGCCCCCAGAGCCAATCCTTCTCCCGAAGTTACGGATCCAATTTGCCGACTTCCCTTACCTACATTGTTCAATTGCCAGAGGCTGTTCACCTTGGAGACCTGCTGCGGATATGGGTACGGCCTGCCACGAAAATTATACTGCCTCGCTCGGATTTTCAAGGGCCGACAAGAGCGTTCCGGACACCACAAGAAGGGTGGTGCTTTACGGAGGCTAGCCCCCTATCTCCGGACAAGCCGATTCCAGGGGGTGGATGCACTCCTAACAAAGAAAAGAGAACTCTTCCCAGAACTCTCGCCGACGTCTCCGAGGTCGGTTGCGTTACCGCGCTGGGCGCACGCCGAACCAAAGGCCCGACACACACCAATCTCCGTGGACAGGGTCGGGAATATTAACCCGATTCCCTTTCGCTACAGGGGGCTGCAATGCAACAGTACTTTGCAGATTACTGAACAAAGCCCGCGAACGGACAATGTCAGGCACCCCGTCTCTGTTCCGATTTACCGGATCACTTAGGACCGCCTGACC
>NW_894666.1:0-805 GCF_000209065.1 Trypanosoma cruzi | reverse complement strand
ATAGTTCAGGGTTGTTTGGCGTCCAGTGTGTGAACACGCAAACAGACATTGAAAGAGAGTGCCTCTGACCACCACCATTCATAATTCGAAACAAAAATTTAGACCACAGCGTGTGGTGCAGCAGCCGCTCCAAAACGATTATCCGACTGCAGCACCCTTGTGGGCAAGATCTCGCGACATTCCTCCAAGCAGCGGATAGTTCAGGGTTGTTTGGCGTCCAGTGTGTGAACACGCAAACAGACATTGAAAGAGAGTGCCTCTGACCACCACCATTCATAATTCGAAACAAAAATTTAGACCACAGCGTGTGGTGCAGCAGCCGCTCGAAAACGATTATCCGACTGCAGCACCCTTGTGGGCAAGATCTCGCGACATTCCTCCAAGCAGCGGATAGTTCAGGGTTGTTTGGCGTCCAGTGTGTGAACACGCAAACAGACATTGAAAGAGAGTGCCTCTGACCACCACCATTCATAATTCGAAACAAAAATTTAGACCACAGCGTGTGGTGCAGCAGCCGCTCCAAAACGATTATCCGACTGCAGCACCCTTGTGGGCAAGATCTCGCGACATTCCTCCAAGCAGCGGATAGTTCAGGGTTGTTTGGCGTCCAGTGTGTGAACACGCAAACAGACATTGAAAGAGAGTGCCTCTGACCACCACCATTCATAATTCGAAACAAAAATTTAGACCACAGCGTGTGGTGCAGCAGCCGCTCGAAAACGATTATCCGACTGCAGCACCCTTGTGGGCAAGATCTCGCGACATTCCTCCAAGCAGCGGATAGTTCAGGGTTGTTGGCGTCCAG
>NW_894665.1:0-805 GCF_000209065.1 Trypanosoma cruzi | reverse complement strand
CACAGGGTAGTCCAGCGTCAATGAGTCCATCGCTTTTCGTTGCCGTTGCAGGCAGTGTTCGTGCATTTTTTGTCTGCTGATTCGTCTTCGTCGGTTTGCAGTTGTTCCTCTGCAGGTATTGGGGAATTTGGGTGCATAAAGTGATGGTGGATTTACCGTATCCTGGGTGGAGGCATTCCCAGAAACAGTGTCCCTTGTGCCTTCCTGCCTGAGAAGCAGACCTTGTAACCGCGGATGGATACACATTTAGGCACCCGCCCACATATCGTTAACGAAAATTTGCCTCAAACGTTCCGCTCGGAAGTGGCCCTCACAGCACCGCCGGATACCGTCTGACCCTCCAACTCTGTGGGTGGATTTGCCAGCAGCAGTTGGTGTTGGAAGCGTGACGTTGCTGGCTATGAGTCTCTCGATGTCTTTCTCCGCCAGTTCGCGGATGTACAAAAAAAAACGTTGTGCACCGTCAAAGGACTGCTCTCTCCCGTCATCCCGCTGTTCCCCACCAATGTGGAGGCGTGTGAGTTCCTACTCGAATTGGGGAAAAAGCCAGAATAGACCTCTTCGCAAATAGTCTTCCCACCAACACGTACACATACCATTCGTCGTTTACACACATTTCCCTCACGGCCACCCTGTTACCTTCTGTTTCATGTTCCCAAATTACCGTCATCATCGTCTAACAACGCCGGACCTCTTACCGTTCAATGTTACCTCACACCTCCTGTCCTTCGTTTACGAGAGGCCCAAGAGCACAGTACTGCTGCCCTCCTTTGACACACCCGTGGATATTCGCTGTCGCCAAAAG
>NW_894664.1:0-805 GCF_000209065.1 Trypanosoma cruzi | reverse complement strand
TTGAGTGCACCCATTTCGCGGCTGCGTGTGTGTGTGTGTGTGCGATGATATGAGTAATTTGCGTGTGTGCTATCTGCCTCTCTCTGCCGTTGCTTTCTTCAGACTCTCTTGTGGCGCACAGCTGCTCCGCAAGTATAGGCGCTGCCAAACACACAAGCACATGCACACACACATGCCGTGTTTAAAACGCTGAGAATGCACGCACGCACAGGATTGTGGCTGCGGAGGCCCTCGCGAGGGGGGAAAAAGCCTGCATTTTGTTTTTTTTTTGACATGTTGCTCGGTGTGTGCTGACGCGTGACGAATAACAACGCGCCCCAATAAGCAGAAAAGAAGTAAAACAAAATGGCGCTGAGCGGCACACCGGTAAGCCAAAAATACGCAATCACCAATAAAAAAGCCGGCGATCACCCAGCAGGCACATCAAGCCTCCTAAAAACCAACCTGGAACAGACAAAAAAAAAGAGACAATCATAGAAAACAAGATCCCCGCCCCCAAACAGGAAAAACATTAAAGAAAACGCGATTCTTTTTTTTGTCCTTACTGCCGGGGTTGGCCGCTGCAAGAAATAAAAAATGGTAGGGCGGTGGCCCCGGACGTTGGATACAACACGACGAATCGTAGTAACCACGCTGCGGCTGCGGCCCCGTACGAGAGATATATGACGAACTTATCGTAGTAACCACGCTGCGGCGGCGCACCCTAAACATGTCGTTTTCGTTTTCCAGGGGACAACGCAAATGTGCTCGATGTTCGAAGATCGAAATTAATACTTTACGTGAAAAGGAGTCGCGCGACCGCATT
>NW_894663.1:0-805 GCF_000209065.1 Trypanosoma cruzi | reverse complement strand
TTTTCCATTTTTTTTTTTTTTGAATTCTTGTTTCATATTGCTTTTTAAACTTCTGGTTTGCAGGACGGTGTGCGAGTTCTGCAATCGCACTGATTCCATCTGTTTCGTGGTTTGTGCGGCTGCGGCTGCGGTGGTGGCCGCGTGAGAGTGAGTGTGAGAGAGCCATGCACCGCCCGCATACACACACTTCCTTCTCTCTCTGTGTGTGTGTCCCCTTGCATGGACTCTCGTCGTCGCCTCACCCCACGAAGCACACACAATAATGTGCCCATTGTATATATGCATGCACACCCATGCAGGCCCGTTGGTGCTCTCTTTTGCACGACACGCACCGCTGCCGTCCTGCCTGGCTGCATGGGCGGAGCACCGTAACTGTTTCTGTTTTGTTTTCATTGCATTGAGTGGGCGACCTCTCTCTCTCTCCCTGTGTGTGTGTTTTGCTTTACGGGAGCAATGAGAGTGTGTGTGCGCTGGTAGTCCCACGCTTCGGCTTTTTGTTTTGTTTTTCTTTTTGATTTTGTGGTTGAGTGCACCCATTCCGCGGCTGCGTGTGTGTGTGTGTGATGATATGAGTAATTTGCGTGTGTGCTTATCTGCCTCTCTCTGCCGTTGCTTTCTTCAGACTCTCTTGTGGCGCACAGCTGCTCTGCAAGTATAGGCGCTGACAAACACACACACACATGCACACACATGCCGTGCTTAAAACGCTGAGAATGCACGCACGCACAGGATTGTGGCTGCCGAGGCCCTAGCGAGGGGGAAAAAACCTGCATTTTTTTTTTTTGACATGTTGCTCGGTGTGTGC
>NW_894662.1:0-805 GCF_000209065.1 Trypanosoma cruzi | reverse complement strand
GGCCCCGTTTCTTGGTCTCATCTCCGCTGCGGATGGCGTCTATGCCCGGCCTCTTGCGAAGAACACGGAACTGTCGTCGTCCCTGGTGACGATTCTCACAGGCAGGGTGGACTCGAGTGCAACGGGCCTCGTGGGTGCGACGAGCTTTCTGGGGAAGATGAAGAGGGCCGGGAGGAAGCCCGTCGTTCTGGCGGCGGCGTCGTACTGGTCGGCACAGGTGGCGGCGGCGGACGGCAACTGCAGCCGTGTGGGGCTGTTTGACTCGGAGTGCTCCGGTCTCAGGTGCCCCGCGGCAACCGAGGCGGCGTACTGCAACGCCGCGGAGAAGCTCCTGTCATGTGACGGCAAGGCGCAGCTTTACGAAGAGGATGTTCTGGAGGCGTTTCGCCACCTCATGCAGCATGACGGCGACCTCCTGTACGCTCACGCAAATGCCCTGTGTGGCACGGTCAGCACTGACGAAGAGCGCATGGCTGTCTTGAGCGACATCAGCATCATGGACAGCACACTGGGGAAGATTGCGCTTGCCGTGATTGAGCGCTCCAGCACGACGAGGGAGAGCTGGCTGATCATGCTTGTTGGTGCGGGGGGCAACGGTCTGGAAAGGGTTCCGTTGGTGATGGTGGCGTATGCGAAAGGAGGTCTTGTGCGTTTTGGTCCCATACCCGAGGAGGCGACACTTGCCGATGTTGCCCCAACCGTGCTGCATTGGTTTGCTCTTTCCTCCCATGGCGACGCGCAGCGGGTGCGAGGCATGTGCTCCACAGGTGTGGCTGCCATCAGCTGCGAGACCACCACAAGATGG
>NW_894661.1:0-805 GCF_000209065.1 Trypanosoma cruzi | reverse complement strand
TGGGAGTCAGAGGCACTCTCTGTCAATATCTGTTTGCGTGTTCACACACTGGACACCAAACAACCCTGAACTATCCGCTGCTTGGAGGAATTTCGCGAGCTCTTGCCCACACGGGTGCTGCACTCGGCTAATAGTTTTCGAGCGGCTGCTGCATCACACGTTGTGGTCTAAATTTTTGTTTCCGATTGTGAATGGTGGGAGTCAGAGGCACTCTCTGTCAATATCTGTTTGCGTGTTCACACACTGGACACCAAACAACCCTGAACTATCCGCTGCTTGGAGGAATTTCGCGAGCTCTTGCCCACACGGGTGCTGCACTCGGCTAATAGTTTTCGAGCGGCTGCTGCATCACACGTTGTGGTCTAAATTTTTGTTTCCGATTGTGAATGGTGGGAGTCAGAGACACTCTCTGTCAATATCTGTTTGCGTGTTCACACACTGGACACCAAACAACCGTGAATTATCCGCTGCTTGGAGGAATTTCGCGAGCTCTTGCCCACACGGGTGCTGCACTCGGCTGATCGCTTTCGAGCGGCTGCTGCATCACACGTTGTGGTCTGAATTTTTGTTTCCAATTGTGAATGGTGGGAGTCAGAGGCAGTCTCTGTCAATATCTGTTTGCGTGTTCACACACTGGACACCAAACAACCCTGAACTATCCGCTGCTTGGAGGAATTTCGCGAGCTCTTGCCCACACGGGTGCTGCACTCGGCTAATCGTTTTCGAGCGGTCGCTGCATCACACGTTGTGGTCTAAATTTTTGTTTCCAATTATGAATGGTGGGAGTCAGAGACACTCTCTGTCA
>NW_894660.1:0-805 GCF_000209065.1 Trypanosoma cruzi | reverse complement strand
TTTCGAATTATGAATGGTGGTGGTCAGAGACACTCTCTTTCAATGTCTGTTTGCGTGTTCACACACTGGACGCCAAACAACCCTGAACTATCCGCTGCTTGGAGGAGTTTCGCGAGATCTTGCCCACAAGGGTGCTGCACTCGGCAGATCGTTTTCGAGCGGCTGCTGCACCACACGCTGTGGTATAAATTTTTGTTTCGAATTATGAATGGTGGTGGTCAGAGGCACTCTCTTTCAATGTCTGTTTGCGTGTTCACACACTGGACGCCAAACAACCCTGAACTATCCGCTGCTTGGAGGAGTTTCGCGAGATCTTGCCCACATGGGTGCTGCAGTCGGCAGATCGTTTTCGAGCGGCCGCTGCACCACACGTTGTGGTCTAAATTTTTGTTTCGAATTATGAATGGTGGTGGTCAGAGGCACTCTCTTTCACTATCTGTTTGCGTTTTCACACACTGGACACCAAACAACCCTGAACTATCCGCTGCTTGGAGGAATTTCGCGAGATCTTGCCCACAAGGGTGCTGCAGTCGGCGGATCGTTTTCGAGCGGCTGCTGCACCACACGCTGTGGTATAAATTTTTGTTTCTAATTATGAATGGTGGTGGTCAGAGGCACTCTCTTTCAATGTCTGTTTGGGTGTTCACACACTGAACGCCAAACAACCCTGAACTATCCGCTGCTTGGAGGAGTTTCGCGAGATCTTGCCCACAAGGGTGCTGCAGTCGGCGGATCGTTTTCGAGCGGCTGCTGCACCACACGCTGTGGTCTAAATTTTTGTTTCGAATTATGAATGGTGGTGGTC
>NW_894659.1:0-805 GCF_000209065.1 Trypanosoma cruzi | reverse complement strand
ACGAAAAAGACGTGTTTAGGATGCGCAGCCGCAGCGTGGTTACTACTGTAAGTCGTCATATATCTAACGCCCGAGGCCACCGCTGCAGCTTGGATAATTCGACACGTCATGCTGTATCTAACGTCCGGGGCAGCCGCTGCAACTTGGATAATTCGACACGTCGTCCTGTATCTAGCGTCCGGGGCCACCGCCCTACCATTTTTTATTTCTTGCGGCGGCCAACCCCGGCAGTAAGGACAAAAAAAAGAATCGCGTTTTCTTTAATGTATTTCCTGTTTGGGGGCGGGGATCTTTGTTTTCTATGATCGTCTCTTTTTTTTTGTCTGTTCCAGGTTGGTTTTTAGGAGGCTTGATGTGCCTGCTGGGTGATCGCCGGCTTTTTTATTGGTGATTGCGTATTTTTGGCTTACCGGTGTGCCGCTCAGCGCCATTTTGTTTTACTTCTTTTCCGCTTATTGGGGCGTGTTGTTATTCGTCACGCGTCAGCACACACCGAGCAACATGTCAAAAAAAAACAAAATGCAGGCTTTTCCCCCCTCGCGAGGGCCTCCGCAGCCACAATCCTGTGCGTGCGTGCATTCTCAGCGTTTTAAACACGGCATGTGTGTGTGCATGTGCTTGTGTGTTTGGCAGCGCCTATACTTGCGGAGCAGCTGTGCGCCACAAGAGAGTCTGAAGAAAGCAACGGCAGAGAGAGGCAGATAGCACACACGCAAATTACTCATATCATCACACACACACACACACACGCAGCCGCGGAATGGGTGCACTCAACCACAAAATCAAAAAGGAAAACAAAACAAAA